>NC_031770.1:108875415-108921351 GCF_001522545.3 Parus major
TGAGTTTTGTAGTTAAAAAGATTAAGGTGTTCACAGGAAAAAAAGAAACTATCAGGGTATCTTAAAAGAGACAGTATGTTTCCTTTAAGCATGAGTGATGAACACAGATTAATTCTGCTCTAAGAAGGTCTTCATATCATCATCCCCACATAAACCATCTGAACTCCTCCTAGTAGTATATTGAATTATATGATATTTTGTATCATTGTCATATGCAGCTCCTTTTTTTTCTCATTCCCCCAGGGAATAACCGTGCATGCAGTGGTAAGATTTATTTCTTCCACAAAAAATTTTTGTTGTAGTCAGGTTGGAGAAGGCAGGTCAAAGAAAAGTGTTTTGTGCTTGGTGAAAAAATATGTGTTAGTCCTTAAGATTATTTCTTTTTTTTTCCCTGGGAGTTCTTTTCTCTTGGATCAGTTGCAGAGAAAGTTTTCTCTCTTTCTCTCCCTCATATTAACTTTAAGTTAAAAGCTCAGTTTTGCCTGAGGAGTTATTGATCACAGTCTTGACTGAAAGATTTGGTGATCATTCAGCAGTTTTAGACCCAGGCCAAGGAATTGCCACTCTCAAGAAATAAACAATTGCAGAGCTAACCTGAGATAAACTGATGTAGCTCAATAGATTTTAATCGTTAATATCAGCTGAGGATTTGACCTAACTTTGGAAGGAATTTATGAGTTCAAAGGTGTGGAAAGCTGTTCTTGCTGCAAATCACTGCAAACCCATAGTGTTCTTACATCTTTGTAATCCTAAATTCTGCTATGAGAGTTAAATTTAACATTTCTCGTTAGAACCAACATCCTAATATTTTCACAAACTGTGGGGTTTTTTTAAGTTGTGAGGGTTCAATCTTATTTTGTTAATCACACTGGATTGGAGAGACCTTAGTGATAATCGGTAATTTTTTCAGAGCATGAAATCAAATAACCATCACAAGGTATTTTGACTGTAAAACTTATGAGATCTAATAATTCACTGTTCCCACACTGAAATCTCAACACATTCATTTTTCTCAAAACAATAATGTTATAGAAAGCCAAACCACACTGACTGTGAGAAAAACCAAACCCAAACTAAACCAGCCACAAGAGATCTACGGAGCTGTTCATCATTGAGTTTGTCAAAACACAGAAGAGGAGGTTTCCCTCACTTCAATATTTCAATTTTTTTTTTTTTGTAGGTGGCACCTGTGTTGTCAACCCCACCGACCTGTTCTGCTCCGTTCCTGGTCGCTTGTCTCTGCTCAGCTCCACTTCCAAGTACAAAGTGACCATTGCAGAGGTGAAGAGGCGCCTTTCACCACCAGAATGCCTCAACGCTTCCCTCCTTGGAGGTATTTTGAGAAGGTAAGTTGAAGGTGAGGATTACAACTCCTAGACAATGCTGTAATTGCTGTATTTTTTTTATAATTATTATTTTTAACAGATAGGCTTTATTCTTTTCCCCTACTTGGATAGGTGGCATATTTGGGGTGAATAGAAGGGGATGGATCAGGAAGGAACACTGGAGAATTTTCAGTAAATTAACAAATTTACATTTTTCATCAAACTGATTTTTTTTTTGCCTCCTCTCTTCAGTTACTCATCAGGCATGGATAGATATTGCTTTGATTTGAGAAAAAAAAAAAAAAATTCAGCTAGTGGAAAATTTCACCAGAGCTACAAATCTAAATTCTTGCTGAGAAACTATCTCAAAGTAAATAATTTTACAATAGTTACAGCCCTCACTCAACCACAAAAATAAAACACTGAGGTGTTTTTTTCTTCTTCTGCATGTTTTTTGAGCACAACAAAGACAGGATAATCTGGTTTTACTTTTCCTGTTGTGAGATATTCGGGGAGAAGTGAAAAATTAGGTAAAATTTTGCCTCTGACCCTTCACTGGCCAGAGCAGACACCTGCAGAGAGCAGGAGCAGAAAGAAGGGAAGGGGCAGACTGTGCCTCACATTGCAAGTGGAAAAGCAGGAGTAATTCAGGCAGGCATATCTAAGTCAGGGTGTCCCCGAGGCATCAGCTCAGATGGCATCAGCTGCTTGAACACCCTTTGATCAAAACTAGCTGGAAAGTCATCGGTTATTTCACTGCTGGCACTGAAGGCCACACTGATCCTTCTGCTTATACTGAAAGTCATTTTAACCAGCCTGAGACGTGCAGGCACTCAAGAGCTGTCCTGAGACATCTTGGAGGATAATGACTATAGACCATAAACTGTTTTCAAGACATAAATTCCCTTTAACTGTCTCTATGAGCGTTGAAATCCAAAATCAACATCCACCAAATTTTTCCCCTCTATTTGCTTCATCCTGGGGAAACCTTCAGTTAATTTTCATTTTAAATACTCATGCTGCAGATTTCATCAATACAGTGCAAGTTATTTTGGATTTAAAGGCATCAGCTTGAATGTGGGGGCTCACTTGTCTCCTGTGTTAAAATGCTTGAATAATCCCCGCAGGTTTTTGACCCAGATTAAATATCTCCTCTCCCAAATTAACCCTGGACATGGTTCAGGAGTTTGCAAAAACCAGGGACTCCTCCCTGTCTGCAGTTTGGATGTGCTAATACTTTCTGAATCAGAAAGAGCAATGGAATATATTCAGTCAATTTGTAACTGAGGGTTTCACAGCTAGAGAACAGGCTCAAACACTCTGTATTTGACCAGGAACGATGTAGGAAAACAAAATCTCATGGATTGTTTCCCTGAGACCTTGAAGGCTTGTTTTTGCATCCTGTCAGCAGTCACTGCTTACCTATTTTCCTAAATAGCTTGCTTTCAGAATAAAGTGTTCTTCTGAAAAAAGAAAAAAAATCTTTTCAGAAGATATTTCATGATAAAAAATGTGGCCAAAGTTGTGATTTTATTAATAAATAAAAACATAAAACCAGGCATCCAAATGGTGATATTCCATGTTTGGTTCCTTCCTCTCCCTGAAGGAACTTGAATGTGAACCTCAAAATATTTAGTTATTTATTTTTATCACTCAGTGATTGCTTTTTCTAAGCTGAAAGCCCCTCAATCTTGTTTGGAGTTAATTGTGTAAATTATGTGTTTCTCAAAAAGCAAAGGTATAGATTCTTATCTAATTAATGGACAGGTAATTCACTTGAGATGGGAGATATCAGAGTTCCAGTCACTGTTTTATTCATTGTTTAAGCATTTTAACAGTTGTTATTTTCTGTCAGCTGGCTGCTGCATCTGTTTGAAAGATACAGGTTAAAATTCCCTCAGGCTGAGGAAGAATTTGAACCTGCATCAGCTGCATAAGTGGATTTGTCTCAAATGCTTCAAACACTGAGGTGCTGCAGAAAAGCAGCTGGGACACACCAGGACCCATTTTGGGAGAACAAAGGGATGTAGGTGTTTGGCACAGGGGCACAGATAACCAATAATGGCTGAGATTTTAGCTTCAGCATTTCCTGTTGCCTTGACCATCTTTCTTGTGATTTTTTTGGATTTGAAGGCATTTCTGAGTACCCAGGTCTCTACATAAATTATAGAGGGATAGTTAGAGCTGGGTTCCATATAGACATCTACATTTAAGCAGCTCTCTGGCTTCCTTTAACAGCCAGACAAGCCAGATGAGTAAAGTTCACTCATTGTGGATATCTGTTTAACTCTAGAAGGTCATGTTTCTTTCTAATTTGTCTTTGGAGCCTGGCTTGGCTAAATCAGCTATAAATGTTTGCACTGTCAATATTTATACTTGGTCACTGAAGTCCCAGGTGCCGTGCCCAAATCAGGACTCTGGGCTCCACTGGGTGGAAAGCTGCCTGAAGATCTGATGCCCCCATGACAAGCATTAAAATCTCTAACTCTGCCAAAGAACTGATGTTAAAGGATCAACTAGAGCAAGCAGGATATTAAAAATACAGCTCTGAAATGTTTCCCATTGAAGTCACTACTGCAGTAGTTACCCCACATATTTGTCAATGAAGTGTGTGCAGTTTCTAGGCTTATATTAACATAGGAGAAAGGTGCAGAGTAATGACAAACCCCTCTTTCCTTCTGTTCTCTCGTGACAGAGCAAAATCCAAGAACGGAGGACGCTGCTTGCGAGAAAAATTAGACAGACTTGGACTGAATTTGCCTGCAGGAAGAAGAAAAGCAGCAAATGTCACACTTCTGACTTCCCTGGTAGAAGGTAGGGTCTCTAATATTGCAATATAATAAAATCATAATTAAAATGTTTCATGGCATGCAACCCTTTTCAGCCATAGGGTTAAATCCCATAATCTGTATTTTGTATAAGGAGACCTGACTTGCCTAAAGCCACAGATAGAGTGGGTGGTGAAATGGAAGTGTGCTCAGAGATATCTTGGCCCCCAGCAAGTGTCTTGGTCCTGCAGTTTCCTCAGCATTGATTTGTGCTTACAAATCGATCATCTGAGTGTTCTTGTGAGAGAGATGAATGTCTTATACCAACTCTATAAGTAGGTTTGTTTATCCTCCTTTTTTAATTTTTTTTTTAACTTGTGAATTTCCTGGAGCTGGTCCAAAAATGTGATGGGTTTTTTTTTTCTCCCATAAGAAAGCATAATATTTAGACAAGCCTTTTCCCCACACACATAAATGAATGAAATCTGTTTTCAGATAATATCTAGACAGGCTCAGGAGATACTTTCTTGGCCTTTATTTGTTGTTTAAATATCATTCACCAAATACTGCCAGGCTCTTCACACCTTCAGCTGGGAGATGCAGGTTCAAACCCCTCAGGCAAAGGGAGGAAACTCTACCTGCATTTCTTCTGTTCTGGGTGAATCCACTAAGTACCCAGTTTGTTGTTTGGCTGCCAGTAGCAGCTCTGGGAATTTCAGATCCCTCCTCCTTGATGCTGAGAGAACTCAGCTCATCCTAAAGGTCAACACCTTCTCCAGTCACAGCCTGAAAGGTCCATACACATCTAGGCAAGTAGGCTGAGGTGTCAGCACATATTACCACAGAATTACAGAATTACAGAAGGATTGAGGTTGGAGGACACCTCTGGTGATCTCCCAGGCCAATCCTCCTGCTCAAAGCAGGGTCAATTAGAAGAGCTTGCTCAGGACTTTGTGAGTTTTTTTATTATCTCAAAGGATGGAGACTCTTCAAGGCAGAAATAGCATTGAATCCTCAGCACTGGAAGTTTTCAGCATCTCTGAAAAAGAACTGAGATTTTCAGGGGTCACTGAGCACAAGGAAGTCAATGGGGCTGCTCTGGAGTACAGGTGTGTCCATATCCCACCTGCTTGCAAAAGAAAGCTCTCATGGAGTGACAGCCTTAAGAAAGGTACCAAAAATAGAGGAGTAAGGGCTGTTCCCACCTTCAGGCATCTCATGTTGGGGAACAATAGACACAGCTGGGTATTATTAGTAAGCAGAGCAATGGCTTTAAACTGAAAGCTGAAAAGAGGAAGAAATCCTTCCCTGTGAGGGTGGTGAGGTCCTGGCACAGATTTCACAGAGGAGCTGTGGCTTCCCCATCCCTGGAGTTCCCCAAGGCCAGGTTGGACAGGGCTTGGAGCAGCCTGGGACAGTGGAAGATGTCCCTGCCCATGGCAGGGTGTGGAGCTGGAGGATCCTTTTGGTTTCTTCCAACCCAGACCATTCCATGATTCTGGGATTCTATGTGGCCAGTTATTCATTCATCAGAGGAGACTGAGAGAGAGGTAGGTGTCTGACAGCTGCTGGCCTGGGGCTGATGGCTGAGTGGCTTTACTGTAATTCAGGGTCAGATTCCTGCTTCCCAGGAATGGAGCTGTGCCCAAATCCCTGCCCTTTATTCAAAGCCAGTAGCAAACCTGGTATCCAGCCTGTGGTGTTGCTTCTTTTCTTGGACTGCCTTGCTGTGAGTCCTAAAGATAAATGCTGATAAATGTGCCTGAGCCCATTTTGGCAGAGACCCTTTTTGCCTGGATATGGTAACCATGAATTTTATCCAATGGAATTTTTGGGAATGGCACCACCATGTTAACATTCCAACAGAAAACCAAGTGAAGCTCATTTCCTGTCTGTGTAACCAATTCTGTGTCAAACTTAGCAGTGCTCATTGGGTTCTTGGTGGTATAAGCTGTTCTTACTTTGGACATGCAGATATTCCTTCCAGGTGGAACTAACTTACAACACAATTTCTTCAAGGAAAACCATCTTTCAATGGTTCCTGCTGCTGGAGGGGGCAGAATGGAAGGACACAGGCTTCTGTGGTTTAGAGAACCCAGAAAAAAAGCAACATGAGCTTTTATTGTGCAATAGCAATACAAAAATTGAAACAAAAATAATTTTTTACTTTTATTAAATCTCTAAAATATCAGGTACACAGAGTGTACCTCTCTTAAGGACCCACGATTGTGTCACTCTTGACTTCTTTAGATGGTTCTAAATTTATTATTGCTGAAGGTCCTCACAGTCGTCAATATATTGAGGTTTTAATACCTCTTTAAGTTAAAAGAGCACCCAACCTCTTGAATATCTATGTGATGTAATATAAGGCAAAATTATTTGCATGATTATTGTGTTTATTCACCAAAACTAAGTAAAAAAATCTCAGGCATGACTAATACTTCTCTTCCTCTAAAACATACCTAAATCATTGAGTTTTGGGGAGTTTGTTAAGCTCAAGGAGGAACTGCAGTTTCTTTTTAGGCTGTGGCTATTGCATGAAGGTCCAGATTTTATGAAAATTATTCTGTTTCCTGGGAAGTTTTTTTTTCTTTTGGAGTTCTGCTTTGCTGCAGGATGTTTGCTGTTGGCTTGATCAGGTCGCATCTTTAGAGTCTTTGGTAGAGACATCTTCGGCCCAAAATAGGAATTGTTTGACAGATGAGTCCTGTTCTCTTTGTCATCCACATAAATCAGCACAAGGAGTGGAAAGGCAGACAGGGAGAAGGAAGTCAGAGCTCTCCCGAGCAGTTTGGGGACACATCTTTGTGTAACCTGCAGGAGAGGGATGCCCTCTAGTGCCTGGACTACATCGAGGGAAAGGTCATTTTTCTTCCGAGTTCCAAAAGGAAAATTCCAACATATTAGCTGCAAAATAAAGGCTCCTCGAATAAATATAGGTATTTCCAAGTCCAAGCTTTACTGTGGGCTCAAAAGAGTCAAAAGCTTCTCCAGTGGGAGTAACGAAGGATGTGAAAAGAGGGGAGATGTCCCCTTCTGATTGAATGGGTCACTTACGGAACATAAATGTGATTGCAGATGCAGGTAAAAGCAGTGCATGAATGATTTTTAAATCGTCAGATAAAAAAAAATAATTAAAAAAAAATCTAGAA
Organism: Parus major; assembly: GCF_001522545.3. Classification (NCBI taxonomy): domain Eukaryota; kingdom Metazoa; phylum Chordata; class Aves; order Passeriformes; family Paridae; genus Parus; species Parus major. Next base: position 108,882,661 of record NC_031770.1, read on the forward strand.
TTTGTTTTCCTGTCAAACCTGATTAAGACGCTAAATTTCCTAGACACAGAATTAATGACATTCATCATTTGGGGACAAAAACTCTTGAGAAAAAATAGGTCAGTGGTTTCTTTTTTCATCGTGCTCTCAACTATCACACTTCTCCCCCACCAGCCTTTGTTTAAATATCCTTCCACTTGTTCCTCCTCCCTTCTCACCCTACAAATAGAATAAACTTTCCTTCCACCTCCTGCCTGTCCCTCCTCCCCCTGAGTAACATTTCTGCTGGGTTGAGCATCCGGAGGAGGCACAGGCGAGGAGAGAGTGGGAGGTTCAGATGCCGAGTGTCCCTCTCCTGGGGACACAGCTCCTGCCTTCCCTCTGCACAGGAGCATCTCTCACTCCTGCTGGCCCCGGGGGAGCCTCACCCCTCCTGCACCTGCCCACGGAAACCTTCCGAGCTACTCTGCTGCTCTCCCCAGCGAGGCTTCCAGAGCTGTCTCTGCCGATTCTGCCCCGGTAATTGTCCTTTTCCATCGTGCAGAGCTCTCTGGTCAATTGTCAAACTGCGGAGAGGCAGCGCTGCCCGGAGCTGCAGAGCCCTGAGCTGGCTTTGGGAGAGCAAATTCCCAACATCTGCTCTTTATCGCGGCAGGGGGAAAGAGCTGGGGGCATCAACCACGGGAAAATTGGATTTTAGGTTGAATTTAGTCTGAAATTAACTATAAAAGTCAGGGATTTTAAGCGTTTCTACCTTTATCATGATTCCTACCCTGATGTAATTAACAACTAGGCAGGTGAAAGAAAGGTGAAAGAAAAAAGGTCAGTTCATCCACATTTCCAACATTTACACATTTCCCCCCAAAGTAAATGTTTATCCAAATCATGCTGTAGGAAAAGAAAGAACATATTTTATGACATTTTATATAAACTACTTTCTCCTACCAAGCAGACTTAATCCTACTGTACAGTAATCAAAGGGACATCTATCCACAAAAACATAAATATATCACACTTCTAAATATCAAATCATCATTTGGTCCTGGTTTAAAATTACATCTTTGCTTAACAATGAGATAGGAGAAATTATGCTCTGCAGAGTGTTCTCAATTCCAAATTTTTATTTTTATTTAGAATTTACCTACTCCTTATAGTATATTCATGCTTATATGAATAAATATGCATAACTCTAACATACATTTGTAGTATACATGAACTTTCCATCAAAAAATATTTTAAATTTTAATTTGAAGTGTTTTAATTATTTCACTAAAAACCATAATTACGTTTGTATTTACATCTTTACCAATCTATATCCATGAAGACATCATCAGTGAAACAAAATCGGTGATTTTGTTGCCTTTTGCTCAAATTCTTTTATATCACAATCATAATCCCAGCTCCAGACAGGTTTTATACTTTTGAATAATTTTCTCAGATAATCAGAACAGTTAATATCATTTTCTCAGCTCTAGCAAATACTATAAACCTTGTAAATATAAATTTGAATGACAATTGACATTTTCATTCCCTTTTTTCTAGCAGTAAGTGGAAACATTCACATTTCAGTCACTTGGTTGTTGATCACATTAAATGAATGCCTACATTTCAACACAAAAAGCTCTGCTCTCTTGAAGAAACCAAGACTTTTCCAATGGCTAAATATTTAAATTCTTTGCTGTCTACATTCCTTGTATTGTTGCTGGGGCTGACTGGGACCATGATGAAGCTGTCTGGAGAATTGCAATTGCACCTGATGACAGCTTCAAAGTGGTTGACTTTTATTTTCTTTCCATGCTGGAATGAAGATAAACCTATCAAGTATTTTAACAGAATTTAGTTGAAAAGAAAAACCTGGTGCTCTTCTGAAGTTGATTTACTCTCTAAGTCTTTATTTAAGGAAGATTAAAAGCATATCTGAAATAGACACTTTGAATATAGACTATATAATGGAATATATATGTGAATATATAATAGACACTACAGAAATATAAAAGCTTTGGCTTAAATTTGTACCCTTTCTCACCCACAAGGAAATCTGGGATAAATGTTTGAAATACAGAGCAGTCAGTCAGTTCTGTGCCTGTTCATTCTGATTCTCTGTTAACTTATCACTAAAATACATTTTGTTTTCACTGAAAATTATTTTACTTTTCTTGAAGTTGTGAACTAAGTGGAAACTGTTTCTCTTTTCAGCTCAGAGATACTGATTGCTTGTTAACATCTTCATTCTTTTTAGGAATACTGCAAATCATGTTTGAAAAAAAAATCCAAAGAAAGCAAATGATTTTGACTATAATCTTCAATTTTTTGCTGTAAAGCTGGTTACAGCTGCAGAGGTTGTAGCTGGCTGGTATCAGCAAACAGATTGTCTGGGAGTGGTGCACGGATTTTGTCCGTACCTGAATAAACTGGGGCAGAAGAACACACAGGAAAATATTTTCTTGTGGAATCAAAAGGTGTTTTTTCCATAGAAGCTCCATTGGTAGAAGGGGAGACAAAACATATGTCTCAATGACATCTCAAAAGGGGGAGAATTGAGTTGGAATAGAGGTCAGTGCACGCAGTTTCTTATTCCCCATACTGTCCCTGGCACAGGACCGCTGTTTCCATGGAACTTCTCCTCTTCCTTGGCTTAACCAAGCCTTGCTGAGGATGGGATTCATCTCCCCACCTTCATTGCAGTTGCACATTCTCATGTCAGATCATGGTAAACAGGGAGAAATCACCACTTCTGGGTGTTTAATGATTTAACTATTAAATGAAGTTAAATTAATAATAATTTTATTACATTGCTCAGAAGAGCTGTGGAATTTCCATAGTTGGAAACATTCAAGACTAGGCTTGGAAAAGCCTTGAATAACCTTATCTGAGGCAATGCTGTCAGCAGAAGGTGATTTCCTGAGTTCTAATCTAGACTTTCCATAATTCCTCTGATTCCCTTTTGCCTTCTACTCTAGTACAGTATGATACATGCTTCAATACTTCCATTGATTTGAAAGTATTAAGTCCAACATCAATATTGACATTTAATCTGATGAATTCCACTGCAGATATTCTCAAAGAGAGGAGTTACATGTCCTTTATCCCTCCTGACAACAACAGCCTTTGGTACTTCAAAGAGCTGGAGTCCAATGCCACTTCTGATGGCAATCAAACACACAACTCTGAAAAAAAAAGAAAAGTAAAGTGAAAAACCCACAACCCTTGAACTCCAAAACTATTCTGGAGCACATCTCTGTTAGTCACTCATGCAGATGTGCTTCAACATATGCTTCTGGTAGCTGACCTATTTCTTCTTTCTGCAATGAGATGAGAACAAGTGTCATCTGCAAATGCCTATTTCCCACCAGGGAAAGACTAACTTAGCCACAGATGTTTGCAATCCAGGCAGCTGCTTTTGATCAGATAAATCCCACACTGACGTTGTCAGACTCACAGTGTGCAGGTCAGAGTGTTCAGTAAACCCTAAAATTAAATTCTGGATTCCCCAAGCTAGTGGAGAAGGTCCTGTCCTTCCAGAGGCATTTCTTTGGCTGCCAGCACCGAGTTGGGTTCTTGTGTTCAGTCTTTGCAGCGAGGTAGAGAGATGCTCAGTGCAACTGTCTTCTTCATCATCTTCCCTTTCTGTTTTGCCTGGTCAGTTTTATTTGCAGTCCTTTTGTAAACAGGATTATTTATTGACCTCTCCCTTGGGGTTCTCTGGCGTGGGGTGCTTGTACAGTTGGTTTAACCTCTGAGCAAATATACTGGAATGTGTGTTAACCCATGAGTCTTTCCTGGGGTAGAGAGCTCTCCTTCCATCAGACACAGGGAGTGAAGCCCCAAAGGCTGGCTCTGGTCTTCAAAGTTGTTTATTCCTACTTTCTGCTCTTTTCCATACCTTGAATATTGATGAACAGGGCTTGCAAAGTTGGGCAGCTGCCCAGTACTCACTGGTGGCAAGGCAGGGCCATGTGTCTAGGCCAGTATTTCCTCATGAGAGGGACATCCCTCCACCTGATGAGAGCAATATCCTTCCTATCTTCTCCCTGGCACCAGCTGATGACTAAACATCAACAGGCCAGCTGGGCTGAAATGTGCAACTGGCTTGAGAATGACTTTCTACAGAAGTGAATTGCTGCTGTTTGGGGGTATTTTAAGAGCACAATAAATTCTGTAACAATAATAACAACAATATAATGATGATGATGATGATAATAATAATAACCCTAGAAAATGACTGACCCATTTTGTTTGACCGCAGGGGAAGCGCTACATTTGGCCAGAGATTTCGGCTACACCTGTGAAACAGAGTTCCCTGCCAAGGCAGTAGGAGAGCACATTGCCAGACAGCACATGGAACAGAAAGAGCAGACAGCGAGGAAAAAGATGATCCTAGCGACAAAGTAAGGAGGGAGGGGAAGCGAAAAAAGAAATCGGTCTGTCACTTCTCCATGTTGGATCTGTGGGCTGGGGGAGGGAGGAGTGGGAGTATGGAGCTGGGATTGTGGTGACTGCTATCACAACAGCGCTCACTGACTGCGGGTGAGAGCCATCCTCCTCGGAGATGCTGAAAGAGGAACCTTATCTACTGCAGTGGGGCTTTGGTGGCTGTGCTCTCATTGCCTGTGGTTAGGGGGGCACGTACATCTTTCCCAGATGCTTTGGTTTAGATGAGAACAGAGGATATTATTACATGGTAAGATCTATGGGACAGAAACTGGCTTTGTCTCCTGTTTGTGTGTGAGCAGGAGATCTGAGCTTTTACTGAAGTGTTGGTTACTGTTGGATAATTATCATCAGTCTGCTGAGGGAGAGCTGGTTTGCAGAAGGACAGATCCTCTCTGGATGCAAACTGCAAGAGCTCCCCTGAAGTCAAAGGCACTGGAACAATGTACAACAGCAGGGGAGCTTTGCTAAAGACATTAAAGACACAAAGAGGCATCAGACTTCACTCCAAACAAGCCACTCGTCTCCCTGGAGCAGTAACATCATGTTAGGATAACATTTCATCTAGGTTAATTAGCCTTGATGAGGGAGGAATTAGCCTTCATGAGCCATGGGAAACAAGAATAAATAGCCTGTGTGGAGTAGGTTAGACTTGCCCTAGGTGTGTGGTCTGGCTGCATGGGGTAACCTTGAACACGTTCACAGTCTGTCTGTGCTCACTGCTGTGTCATATTTGAGGCTGAAGTAGAGCTGAGACCACAAATCTGAGCTCTCAAATCATCCCCTTGATGCTGGAAGTGTTTGAAAACTCTTCTAGGCTGTGATATATCCAACAGAGTGGAATTTCCTTGTACTAGGGGAAAGGGCTGGCCAGCAGCAGGACTGTCCTTTGTGTCCCAATGTCCTTCTGCTTTGGCAAGAATCTTGGCCTTGGTGTCCCTCTTGTATCCAGAGCACTCTGCCCTGACAGTGACCCAGAGATGAGATGCACTTTAACACCTCATGCTTGTGAATCCCATGAATACAGCCTGTGATCCTTGCTGGGGGTTATAAAAGCATCACCATGTGGATCGGTGGGAATTTTCTGTGAAGGTGATGAGAGACCTCATCTATCATGTTCCTAATTCCCCTGTACATTAAAAGGAATAATGTAAGTGGAATATTATCTTCTTCTTACCTCTGTCCATGTTTAAGGTCTCAAGGGTTTTCAGAGGCATGAGAATAAGCCAGCTGGACAGAAGAAATTCCTCTCTGCAAGTTGTCTCTCCATTGCTGTGCAGCCCATTAACATCCTGCCTCCTAGCTGAGGATTTGTCCCATTTACAGAACACAATTCAACCAAAATGATGCAAATCTTCCCCATATTTCCCTGGTTCTTGTGAGAAATCAGAAAGCTGTGGGTTGTGATAATTGGTGTGTCACTTTTATGTCCTGTCCCCAAAGGGTGTGCCACTCAGGGGCACATAAGGGTCCCACTACCCTTTTTCACCATCCCATACGTACTTTCTCAGCCTCCTTCACTGCTGAGATAAGGTATCATGGGCTTGCACTACCCCTAATCACCATGAAGTTCGGGTTTGTAGGCTGCTATCCATCACTCGTTAGGAACAAAATTACTTTTCCCCTCCATCCTATCGGATAAAAGCAGCAGGAGATTGCTCAGAGAGGTCTGTCAGTAACAGAAAGTCCACATCCTACTGCAGTCAGCGCTGGAGCAGGGACGGATGGGTCAATGTGTGTGTTGCTACTGCCCTCTCCTGCCTGCAAGGAGAACAAGGATTCCCAGTCCTGCCCAGGTGTTCCAGGAGACACGGCTCCACGACATCACAACATTAACAAAGCGTTTCTCAGCCCTGCTTCCACCCCTCTGATCCAGAGGGCTCCAGACAATCATCAGGAGTTCCAACTACTCACCAGCCAAACCTAAGCTCTAGGTTTGCAATTTCAGCAATTCCACAACTTCCCTGACTCATGGGCTTGGGAGTGATGACACCCGAAAATGCAGGGGATTATTATGCTGCCAAACCAACACAGAAACTCCAGGGTGGTAAGATCCCTCATGGCATTTTTTTCTCTATGAAAAGAGCTGGAGTGCCACTGCCTGTGTGTGTTGCTGCAGTCCACCGTGGGACAGAGCCAGAAGCCCGCAGAAGTGCTCACATGTGGGATCTTGAGGAAAAATAAGGGGAAAGAACAAAGTTATTTCCACAATCATTAGAATATAGGTGATGAGGGGAAAGAGAAAAGGGGAAAGGGCAAAATTATTTCCACAGTTTTTCATATCTAGGTGTATTTCCATTATGGATTTAGACATCCAAATTCATTGGCTCAATTCAGCTGCCCAAATATAAGCATCCATTGCTATTTGAGTTGAACTGGGTTATCCAGTTTGGCCATGAGCTGCTGCTCCAGGGACACACAGATCTCCTTTTGTTACTGTTTTGTATCTGCCAGCAGTTATGGATGTCATGGATATTACAAATCTACATGGGGGTAACTAAACAGTGCCCTAAATGTCTACAGTGATGGAGACACCAGTGTCCAGTAGGAGCTCCCAGGTGTCCATGTTCCACAAAGAAAGACTTAGTTGTCATGATTCTGGCCAAAGAGTACTGATATTGGTCTGTTAACCATAGAAATATAAAAAGGTTTCAGGATATGTGTTCAATTCACGTAGAAATAGAAAAAAAATAGTGGGACCTGGTTTTATAGGATCTTTAAACGTGGGTTAATTGGCCTTGCAGAGGCATGGGAGAGCCTGAGAGGTTTTACAGCAGGGGACAGAACCTGACCAGTTTGCAGCTTGGACAGATGTAACAGTGCTGAAGGCTGTGTCAGCCATTCCAGTTGCTGGAGAGGCACAGCATCCTACAGGAAACCTTCCAGTGTTTCACAGCACAAGGTCTTCCATCTGATCAGAGGGACAGGTACACCCACATTTACACAGACCAAGCCAGAATACTGTGAATAATAGTTTTATTGTGGAGTTGATTACAGCCAGCACAGACTAATCAGCACCTGGCTCCTGACATTTCTCTGATATCTGGTCCTTGGATACCTGGCAACTCTGCCAGACTCAGAATAAATCAGATTTATGGGCTCACATTGGCCCCACTTCTGTACTCAGCATCAGGCATTTGCTTTGGCCACTGGTAGGGGTGCATGGGCTCTTGTTTGGACCCAGTACAAATTTTTTTCTCATTTTCTGATCATATACTGGATCATCCGACCATGTGTCACAAATCATCAGATGTTTCTCATGCAGGAGTGACCAGGACTATTTTAGACCAGGACTGTTTTAAAAATATTTTTATTTTTGCCCCCCTAGGACTGCACAACCATCTTCCTGTGCTTTTTCACAGTCCAGCTCAGCAAAAAACAGCCAGCCCCTCTCGCTGTCACTACCCCAGGTGATATTTTACTGGTAGTGGAGGCTCTGAGACACCATTTTGCCTAGAAATCCCCTTGAAAAAAATAAGTAGGTTACTGCCTTTTACAGGTTTTCATGTATAATAAAAAGTTTTTCCTTTTCTTTCAATCTGCCAGCATTCAGTAAAGACTTTTGACACGTGAAGATAGAAGGGAACTTAATTGCACACTTGGTTCTGACACTTTCCTTTGTTAAAATAAAAGAACTTTTAAGATGAACTTTTTCAACAGGTAGAAAGTAGAGGTTGGAGGAAGGAGAGAAGAGCAGTGCTGACAGGGCCGACTGGGGATAGTGGATTGTTTAGAAGCCAAAATGACTGACTGTTTTCAGTTGTTGAAAGGAACTGTTTTTCCTCTAAGGACCTGATTCATTAAAACTGTATGCTGCATTTACATACATTTCTGCTGAATACCTCTCTTTGCCTGAAAGGCTGGGGTGATGCTGTCTTTTCAAGCAGTCGGTGTCTAGGTCCATGCAGATGACAAGGATTTAGAGAAACCAGGCTTGGATGGGGTCCAGCAGCACAGCAGGAAATAGGTTTCTGCATCTCCTCTTAGCCAAAAGACAGCTATCCAAGGTCTGTGTTCCCAGCTTGCATCACTGTGATAAAATGAAGGGTAAAACTGGCTCAGCACAGTTTTCTTGTTTATAACTCAGCAGTGAAGGACCTTCTGAAGGCCAGCAAGCTGAGTTCATCCACTTTTTCCATTCCACACATCCCAGAAGATAGGGGTTACAAGGTGATAATGAAGAACCCAAACTTTATCTAGGACCAGGTGTGCAGTGAGTCTCCTAAAAGGAATCATGGACCACAGGGATGCTCTTTAGTATTAGGAAATCCCACTAGGCTCAGAGATTGCATCTATGCTAACAAAGTAAACCACACACACTCCGAGCCATCAGTCTGCACTTGTCCATGTTACTAAAATGTTAGAATGGCTCATTGAATTCTCCCAAATACCTTCCAGGAAAGCCCTGGGAGACAGCCCACAACAGGGTCTATACTGCAGGAAACCACAGGATTTAGGAGACTGGAGGAGTTTAACTATATGTGTGTTTTCAGAAGGTGACAAGTGGTCTGCAGGTGTGAGGGTGACCCTTGTCACTCTACACTTCATTGGGTGGCACTGTTTCCAGGCTACATGTAGTCACTGTGAGCAGTACCAGGTAAATCCAACAAAAGCCAGGGCTCCAACTGAGTGTCCTGATCATCTGGAGGTGATCACATCCTCCTGGTCCCTGCTCACTGCCTTTATTTCCAAACAGGCAACGGAGAACTCTCTGCTAATTTGGACAGATCCCCTTTCCTGTTTTTAATTAACTGAATCATAAACCAAATGAAAGTAAGTGATATCTGTTCATCCATGGTCCAGATAATGCTCTTCTGAGGACATGAGCTAAATGCAACTGATTTGGTTTCTTTTTTTAAAAGTTTGTTGGTAGAATAGTCCTAGGGTAACTTACAAACAACAATACAACAACACAAGAATGAAATGGCCTTATTTTCGGGTCTCTCCTAGTGCTAGGTCCTATATAGAGGAATTCCAAGGAATAAATTTAACCCCCAGGTGCTGCAGCATCCTGAGAAGCCTTAGGGAAGACTGAATGGGAGAGGAAATCCATCCATCCATTCATCCATCCATCCATCCATCCATCCATCCATCCATCCATCCATCCTTTACAAAGAAGATGGGCTACTATGCTGCTGGGAGATCAGACCCTGAATTCCCACACAAGGGGTCCTTCCTACACAACCCCTTTGTCTTAAGGGCTGGGAGTCAAGAAGACAAGTCCAAAATATCCAGGACTTCAACTTGCAGATAAAGCAGTGCTTACAATAGACACAAGCCTATGTACAAGTATTGGTGTATTTACACAAAATAAATAATAATCTACACATTTCAGGAATATTCTAATGCTAAATCACCATTTCCTTTAACCACAAGCCTTGCTGCCAATGTAGGCAAGCTAAGCTAGACTTAACACTGAGAAACTGTGTCCTCTTCAGGGGAAAAATTGCATTTTAAAATGCTAGCATTAATACGGTTCCATAAGGAAAATATTCCTGTTCAAGAGATTCTGTATGTTGTTGGCTCTGAGAATTTGGGGCAGGGAAGCCAGAGATGGATTTCTTTGTCTTTAATTTCTGTAACAACATTTCTGACAAGCAATTCTGTTATGAATGAGATCACTCAGGATAAGGTGGGAGTGTTTTGAGAATCAGTTTTATGGGTAGGATTTTACCTATTTTATTGAAGGATTTCCATTTTCCTTTTAGACAAATATGTAAAGAATTCCAAGACCTTCTAAGTCAAGACAGATCACCCCTCGGATCCTCCAGACCAACTCCAATATTAGACCTCGACATCCAGAGACATTTAACGCATTTCAGGTATGATTTTGAAAGAAGAAACTAAAAATCCATACATTTGATTTAGACTGCATATGATGTTTCAATGTTATTTGTTCCCTTACTTAAAAGACAAATTATGCAAATTATTTATTATTATTAATTATGCAAATAATTAATTTAGATCCATAATCCCTGCTAGATGTGCCTATTAAAACTGCAGGTTTGCCCAGCAATGTAGTTCAAGTTTGCTGCATTCAACCTTCTTCTAGGACCTCAGTCTGAGATTGAATAAGATATTTTCTGCATCTACTTGTCAAATCTCCCCATTTGGCCAGAATATTGTCCTGCTTTAAATGTGACCCAAATCACAGCTCACAAGTGGATGGTCCAGAAGCGTAGAAACTCAAGTTCTGAACGAATATAAATTAATCAAAGTAGAAATAATAGGAAGAAGAAGTTGCATCCTTTCCAATTAAATAAATAGTTCCAGAAGTACATTTATGTGACTGACATAATTTGACAATGTCTTACCAGGACCATTTTATTAACTCTTTGGCTTCCAAAAAAGGTTGGCCTCAAAGTACATTACCTATTAAAACAATTTTACTGCACTAATTTCCAAACAACACACTGGAAAAAATCTGGGAGAATGAAAGCTCACTCACACTAAACAGTCAGATTGGTGATATATTTAGACTCAGTTTTTGAACAATATTTAATGTTCTGGTTAAAACAGGCTGTTTTGAAGACAAAGACCCAAGGTACATACACACCAAGTCCAAACTCCATTAGAATTTTATCCTAATTATGTATAAACGTCAATAGATGTTTTGGGGTCAGAAAGATTTATTAGCTCAGGAGTTGCTGTGCAATTTCACGTTTTTGCTTTAGGCAATGTGTCAGATACACTGGAGAGTGAGATGAGAACTTCCAGAGGGTCACTTTGAAATAGTGGGGTCATCTAAGATATCTCTCAAAGATAAGTTTGATGAAACATCCTGGAGGTGCTCCTGTCTTTGCTCAGGCCACAGAGGCTGACTTGCTGAGGCTACAGATTGTTAATTTTTTCAGTCCACTAGCTGAAATATGGAAAAACGTGTGAAGAACTGTTCCAGAGAGTTGTTTACAGACCATAATATTAAGCAAGTTTCACAGCCCTATAAAGACTTAGAATTGTGCTGTATACTCTTTAGCACAACCAGTTGAGCCACCCTTCCTTCATTGGCTGGAGAGACAACCTCTGTGTCCCAATGTGCCAACATCTGTTAGTTATTAACATTCTGATAGGCACTGTGATAACTGATGTTAATCTCTCACACTTTGAGTGGAATCCTAAAAATTCCCACCACCCCATTCTTTCATACATCTGCTGGGGTGTGGAGAGGCAAAAGTAATTCCCCATCCACTGATGCACACATTGCTGACATTCCTGTTTATTCTTCCACACATCTGTGTGCATCCTACATGTGTATGAACACACCTCGACAACTTATTCCTGTTCTCAAGCACTGCTGTGCATTTGTGTGTGTATATTTTCCATGATACACACTCCAAAACACCCAGCTCCATGTGCACATCAAGAGAAACATCCTTATTTGTGCAGAATGCTCATACAGGGATTTAAATGAGCTACCTAAGCTTGTGGAGAAAGAGATAATTCCCTATTATTATTACATGTGCACAGAGGAAATGTGAAGTGGCTAATCCCCAAGGATTCCTGTGTTTAAAGTAGAAATAGCAGTCAGGATAAAATGCTGAAGGCTTCAGATACAAAACTGTCAGCTGGTACAGCTCCCATCCTTCCTTCTCTGTTGCACTTCAGTAGGCTGGAGGACAAAACTTCTGCAGGCAGCTCCTGGACCAGTCAGTGCTTTCTTTCTTGCCTGCTGCAGGCACTAAGTGTTGGACTGAAGATGGGCACCTGGAGGAGAACAGGCCTGGGTCCTACACAGGGTCTTCCCTGGCCTTAAATCAGAATCTTCTCTGATTGTGCTCAGGGAATGATGAGTGCTGCCAGACCCAGAGGTGGAGCTGAGACCATATTTCTTTTCCAGCTAGTGTAGAGGTGCTGGGGTCAGATCAGCTTCCAGCCTGGACTTCTGCCTCCACTGCAGTCAGCTGGACATCTTCTGCAACGGTGTCCAGTCATCTCACCTGCATAGCCCAAGAAATCTGACTAAAACAGGTCTAATAAAGATGTCTACATCAGTGTAACTATAATTTCTCTCTAAACTCTATTGGCTGAACATTCTGGTCTAGATCTCCACCAGAATGGGAGATCAGCCAATCAATACACAGTAGACACACTGTGGACAACTAAACTTAATGAAGGCAAAGAAATCATAATTCCCATCCCCTAAATCCACCAGTCCTCACAGCCAGATTGTCTCAACCCCTACTTGTTTTCTCGAGATTAAATATCTTGGGTTTGGAAGGGACCTTAAATCTCATCTTATTCCCATGCCCTGCCATGGGGGATCTAGGGTCTCTAATGTCCCTTCCAACCCAAACCATTCCAGGATTCTATGATATGATGTCAGAAATCTGAAGAGATTTTTTATGACCATAGAGAAATCAGAAGGATCACATAAATGTCTATTATTAAAATAAGTTCTAAGACATTGAAAGACTTTTTGAAGAGCTCTAACATCAGATATCTACAGTGGAATTTGATCCAGCCTCTACTATACTGGGGTGGAAGAGTTTTCTTTAGGAATAAATTCCCTACTGCTGTTCATTGTAGAGCTGTGTACTCCACTTTCTCATGATGTTACTTGTTCTATGTTAATAATTAAGACCAGGGTTTACAGCCTGGCACAGGTCAGATAGAAGCAGCTTTTTACCCATTTCTTCTGTCTTAAATCTCCAAGTTCACACTTCTCTCTGAAGTTTTTCCACTGAGTATTAGTTGACCGAGATCTGTAAATGTGTCCAACCTGGAGTACAGCATGGCCCCATGAAGGGATCAGAAGTGCTGGGTTTGCTCAAACTCCAAACTCAAAGTTCACACAAAGCACAGAACAGGAAATCTTCAAAGGAGCTGACAGTGAGCCTGAAAACTTCTGGATTTTGCACAGCCTTACACAAAAAAACAGAGACTTTTGTGCACCCCTCTTTGTGCAGCTGCTGTCTGAGATGTTCTGATTTCAAAAACTCAGTGTTCCATGAGGAATGATTTTCCAATATTATTTCAGCATGAACAGATGATTTAGACCCATAAATTTATAGCAGCAAATATTTTTCACTACCTGGGCCAGGGTCATTTTATGTTTTTTTTTTCATTCAACATTTTCCCTTTTCAATACATTTTAGAGGATCTTACTGCAGGGAAGTTACTTTGGTAACTTCTCTTGTCAGTATGTTGTTGAAGTTATATTGCTACCTTCAAATAACTTCAAGTATATTGATACAAGCAGATAAAAGTAGTGCCAGAGAGGAGCATTGTCCATCTGTGCTTCTCTTTACCTGCAGAATTTCTGGGTTTTTTTTCTGCCTAGTCTAACCAAACACTAATCCAAACTATTCCTGGGGACAATGGTACATATATTCACCAATAAAAGTGTAAGTTTAGAATTCCTAGAAGCACCAGCCCCTATTATAGCCCAGTCAGGTGCCTTGCCTGTGTTACAAATTTAGATTTAGGGAAGTCCTGCCTTGCCAGGGCTGTATCCCAATCGTCATGGGCTAAGTGTTGGGGTAGCTCAGATTTCTAAGCATTACATAAGTCTGTGTTCAGGAAGAGGTGATGTGTTGAAGGGCTGTCCAAGCTGTCCTTCAGCTCTTCTTTGAGCTGGATAAGTTAGGAGAGACATTAAAGATCATCTTGTTCCAACCTCTCTGCCATGGGCAGTGGCACTTTCCACCAGACCAGGCTGCTCAAAGCCCCACTCAACCTGGTCTTGAGTACAGAGTCCTGTGGGTTGTATCTGACCTGAAAGTCACCACTTGAGTTACCCCACCCCCAGTTTCTGATGAAAAATTCATCATGAAGTCATGGAGCAAGCAATAAAAAAACCCTGGAAAAACCATTTCTATTACTAAGTGCTGAGACTTTTTGTCCAGACACAGGAGCGTCTCTTTATTGTTCTCTAAAGGCTGATCTGTGCAAAGAATTTTTGAGTTTACTACAAAAGAGACCAAAGTCAGCATATCAGAATTTAAAAAGAACCTGAAATTTTCTCTAGCTTTAATGAGAAGAACCTATTTTTCTCACCCTTTACTTTCAAAGTGGAGAGACCATGAGGATCACCAGGAGAGTAAAGAGTGAGAAGAGTGCCAGATCACTGGTGACCTGAAGAATCCGTGTATCCTCACTCTGCTAATGTGTGAAATCATCTAAAGGTTTAATCAACAGCATTCCCCAGCTTCAGTTTAAGAACCTTAGAGTAATTCAGCTGTCTGGGCAATGTGGAGATCTCTGGTCATTTTAGGTGTGAAGAGACATCCTGTTTTACATGCATCTGCTACTCAGATCAGCATTTAGGGTATCCCTCCAACTGGACCACATATCCAAATCAATAAGACAGTATTTTTTTTAAAATTATTTTAGGCAATATTTCTCTCCCATTGAGTGAAGAGAGCTCACACCTTCTTCTCTCTTCCATTCCATTGTCATATCTGAGATTCAGCCAGGAAACTGAGAGTCACACTTATATGTCTTCATGTCTTTGTCTTCTTAACCTGCCCTTGCTTCAGAACAGCTTTGTTCCTTGTTATTGATTTTGTGGTTTTTTTTTTAATTTTTAGCAGAATTATTTTCTTGTTTCCCAAAAATCTCATGTAAACTAGAGTTAGCAGAAAACCCATTTAAAAAAACCCCAAAAAACCCCAAAAGACACATTCTTTGCTGGAAAACCAAAATCAGAACACATAAACCTTTAAAATAGAGGACTTTCTGAGATTATACTCATGAGATCTGTGTCTTGTTTTATACATACAGACTTTCTGACCTCATCAAACACCTTCCTAGCCTCACCTTCTTCACTTGTAAAATTGGATATAGACACATCTTCTACATTTGATTTTGAGACACTTGTGTCTCTAAGAATCTGTGGTGCTTGCAAATTTCTGATATCCTACTAATGCTATCCATCACACAGGGAAAGGAGAGTATTCACTGATTACTACACTTGTATTTGATCCTTTAACTTCAAGGCTACATTTCATCAAGATGAAAATAACACCCAGATCTTCTGTTTTATATATAAGATAAAGACAGCAAAACGGCAAAGGGAAAACTACTTTCTTGTAAGCGACACTTCTTTCACTGCAGAAACCTTTTAAAAACAGACACACAAAAAATAACAGGTTCAGAATACTAAAGTTGGGTAATGAAAGCAATCAGCATCCTCATGGATTATTCTGTGTTCTGTTGAGCCATCCAGCTGATATGAAACACCCTTCCTGTGAAACTGTTTGAGACAGAGTTTTGTCGCTTAGCTCCTCGCTGAGCCTGGAGCTGTCAGCCTCCTGCCAGTGCCTGGCATCACACTGACGGGGTGACACGAAAAGTGACAGACAAGAAACCAGAGTCTCAGGCTTTGGGAGCAGTGAGAATGTAACATCCTTCTTTCTGAAGGGGAAAATGGAGCAATGAAATGGATTTTGAAGCTCAGTGTGTTTTTTAAACTGCAACAAGAAGCTAAGCCCAAAGACTTGCTTGTGAGTTGCCTACAAAGATGTGCTCACCCCCTTTTATACATTGTTCTTTCTTTTATTTTTTTACACTTCTTTGCTTATCAGGAGGTAGGGCAGCTTCTGTCATAATTCCAGAGGTCCCAGTCCACAGCAGCAGCCTCCTGTTTGGATACAGGGACTGGAGGAAGCCTGGTGCACAATGAAGTTTATGGTGAAACACCTCTGGTGCCATCTAGAGTTCTCTGATTTCCAGGAGCTCCCTCAATCTTTGGATTTTGTTTACTGAGAGGAACATCACTGGTGCCTAGTGCTGAGGGAACTACAAATTGTTTCATTCTTTTTTCCTTTTTTCAGATTTTATTTTTACTTTTTTTCCTTGTCTCCTCATTTATCGTAAGTGTTAGAGTGCCTTCTTCTGGGATCTTTCCCTCACTTTCTTTCCAAGGGGTTACTTCTTTGGTCTTTCAATATCCAGAGCTCAATCACCTTGTCTTGCTCCCCTGATGAACTAAATCCTTTCTAATTTCTAATATTGTTAAAGGTTTTTTTCATAGGTTGCATGATACCATAGTCCCTTAAAGTCACAATTTATGGAGTAAAGAAAACAGATGAAAATCTGTTTTGTTTTTTTATCTGATTCATTAAAAACTAGATTCCATAATCATGAAATTCCATGATCATAAAATCCATATAAAAAAAAAAATCTATACATTCATCAAAGAAGGGGAAAAATCTTGGGGATGCTTAGATTTTCAACACAGCACTTAAAATTTCTTAAAGCATTTCAGGCACTTGTGTTTTCCAAAAGAAAAAAGAATGCCCTCTCCTCCTTTCCAAATTAAAAGGCTACGAAACTGATTGCACTTTGTCATGAGCTTGTTTATAAATGTTAATTCTCAGTCATTCTCATTTGAGGAAGGCAATAGGGCTTCTCAGCTACATTTCCTCACTGGGAAAATTTATGTGTGGTAGTAAATTGAATGAACCTCATCTGTTTCTTTTCCTTCCCATAAAGTAAAGATGAACCGCTAAATGGTTTAATCTTTGGGCTACAGCTCAGAAATACTCCACAGCTTTTGAAGTTTCAGGTCTGTTGCCTGGGCAATTCTTCTTAGAGTGGAAAATTAGTCCCAAAGCCTGAAATTTACAGATCCAAAATAGAATATCTTAAATTTGGGGCATCAGCTGTAACACTCTCCTCCTACTTTTTCCATGGCTTTTACACATGGTAGAAGGAGGTCCATCTGCTTAGGAGGACATGTCCTTAATACACTATGAACAGAAGGAAAACATGAGGGCCTAGTTTGAAGGCAACTTCTGTACTGTTTCCTACTCTGATCCTATAGACTTCTTATCCCTGTAATATGCACTGCCCACGTTCTGATTTTTT
Source organism: Parus major (assembly GCF_001522545.3). Taxonomy (NCBI): domain Eukaryota; kingdom Metazoa; phylum Chordata; class Aves; order Passeriformes; family Paridae; genus Parus; species Parus major. The sequence goes on from NC_031770.1 coordinate 108,899,881, forward strand.
GACTATCAAGTCAAGTTGTGTCGTAGTTAGACCTTCTGAGCTTCTGAAGTAAAGTTATCACCATTTAACTTTCTGGGTAGCCTTCACAAGAGAGACCTTGAAATCAACAGAAGCACCTCAAAGTCAGTATTGTCACCTCTATATTCAGATGTTTCTTGTGTCAGCGAAGAGATACAAATATTTTACCATTTCTTTTACAGCCATTAAACATCATCCCATATCTCACCATCTGCCATCAGCTTCGTGCTGCTGAATTTGAATAATCACGGCGTTTTCACACTCAAAGTTCTGAGATAAACTGACCAATAAGTTCAAGCTTGATTTGTCTTCATTATTATTGTTTTAAAGGGCATATTTATTTTAAATGAGGGTGCAAACATCCAGTGCAGATGGCCTCTTCCCTATCCCACACTGAGAGGGAAGCTGTTTCTTTTGCTTCGTGTTGGAGCTTCACCAGCCTGGGGTAGGAAGGAGCCCTTGAGGTGGTTGCCAAACGAGACTCTGAGCCTTCAGGCACTCTTGGATCTTTTCACTTTTAAGTAAGGCCATCATTAAAACATGAGCAGACATAATTGCATCATAGCACTGGGCAGAATTAGAGGCAGGTCTGGATGTCCTTAAGCACCAGGCTTTGTAATGTGTTGGCCTGATATTCATTGCCCTCTCTCTGCAGTCTCCAGCACCAGAGTCACAGATTTCAGCCTTGCCTCTCAGAACAATAAAGCTGGTTTATAGGAGCTGTAGTGGGAAGCTCTATAAAGATCAGAATACCCAGAAGACTCCATTATGAAACCACCAAGTTTACTTTCAGACTTATAAACCCAAATGAGAGTATGATAATGAAAGCAACTGCTTTCATAGGTGTGGAGCATACCAAAATGAACCAATTTCAGTGTGAGCTCAATTAGCCTGGAAAATCAGGCAGCTAAATTTGACTTTCAGGAAACACATTTGATTGCTTTGCCATTAATCTTCTCTGATTTAAATGTAAAATCAGATTTTCTCCCAAACTTGAAACTTACTTTCATCAGCAAAGGGAAATTATCCAACTTTCTTGGATTTTTCAAAGACTTTAACTTGCAGAGAAGTAAGGACCACCAAAATTAGAGCAAGGGGAATTACTGATAGAAATGTAAGATAAAGTAGAAGATAATATCTCTCGGCCTTTTTGTGCTCATTACCTAAAGTGAGCCTAATAAAATACACCCTCACAGGAGCTTGGCAAGAAGGGCTGGTTAGAAATTTTCTGTAAAATTATTTCTCATAATAAGCTTCATGGGAAAATTAAAAGGTTCTGCATATCCCCATTTGAGAAGAATATATTCATCAAGAACTGAAAGCAGAGTTACCACGAGACTGCAGCACCATTTCACTAAAAAGTTGGCTTTTTAATAAGAAACACAAGGCTATGTTGGTGAGAGCTGCCATATTTAATGATTACTGGTAACTAAAAGGCTAAACTGTAAAGGAAATAGACCCTTTACTCACTCCAAAACATTCTTTTCCTATGAGCATTAGTTTTTAAACCAAAAGTTTCCGTTTCTGCTCTGGATAAAGTAGAAATATTTCGGTGCTTTTATGTATGCTGTATGTCTGAGCTCCTCATGTAGTCAATGAAGATCTAGGGCAAGATAGAGATGAGCCTTTTCAGGTGCTATTAGGTATTCCATCAGTCTCTGCTGCTTTAAAAGGGTCCTGGTCCCCTTTAACCCCTCTGTAACCTGTTCACATGACACAGATGTCTGGGTATCACAGAACATCCCAAATAACACCCAAATCGTATTTTTATTTAGGATGGATCCATCAGTGTAGCCAGGAGAATAGTGCAGCTCACCATCAAGGAAACACATCCATTTAATGTGTTAATTCACTCTCCAGACTTCTCTGACTGTATTGAATAAAGCCCCAGGGCTCAATTCATTTGAGTAAACAATTTCAGATACACAAGGGTAACCTGCCCAGTGTTAAAACATCTAGAAGCCGTCTGGACTTCAGTCCTATATCATATCTATCAAATCTGTGCAGATGTCCCAAATGTCACAGGACATATCAGATCACTGTAGACTCTTAAAGACAGGAAAAATGACATCAAGTCCCCTTTGATGGTAACAGGAGTTTGGCACTGTTGGTGTTTACACCTACATGTTACCCTTATATACCTTAATATCAGATTTTGTCCAATTCTGCTATTTTGTACAGTCTTGTTCAGCATTTCAGAACATTAAACTTTGTTCCTACCCCTAGAGATAATTTCTGAGACAATCCCTCTAAGTTTTGAAGGCGGTGTTCCCACTTTACCTCTCAGGGTCTATTGAGCTGTCAAACAAACACAGTATCATTCCTTTTGTTCCCAGACTGAAAGTTTCAAAGATTGTAGGCCAGAAGGTTTCTTTTCCATTTAATCCTGTATTAAACTTACAATTTACTTGACATTCTCAGTCTCTACAGTGCCCTGAAAGCAGGTTGTAATCAGCTGGGTCTTTCTTCCCAGCTAACAAGTGACAGGACAAGAGGAAACAACCTCGAGTTGAGCCAGGAGAGGTTTAATTGGATATTGGGAAAAACTTAACTGAAAGGGTGGTCAGGTATTGGAAAAGGTGCCCAGGGAAGTGGTGGGTTCACCATCCCAGAAAGTGTCCAATAATCACTTGGATGTGGCTTTTGGGGACATGGTTTAGTGGTGTGTCCAACAACGCTGGGTTCATGGTTGGACTCGATGATCTTGGTGGTATTTTCCAATCTAAATGATTCTATGATTATGTGATTTCCATCTACTGGAAATGAGAAAATGAATGAATGCAGATATTGACAGCTTCTATAATACATACACTAGTTTATTTTACTGGCAAGATCAGAAAGATTTTTATGTGTCTTAGTACAGTCAATTCCCCAAATCAGGACCCAAAAGATCACACAAGCAGTGTAAAAATCATGCAATAACATAACTAGCAATGATACCTTTAATTTCCTTTTTCTTGCTTAATTTTTTTCCAAACTCCATCACATTTTCATTTCTCTGGATTTCTGAAGACGAGAAGTTATGATAAAATGCAACACAAAATCACTAAATCACCTGACTCCTAAATTAACTTGAAAGGGCTTAAAATACTCATAGCTATGCTACTGCTGATCTAGTCTTTGCAACTATTTAAAACATGACTTACAATGATAATGATTTTTATATTTCTGGTATGCCAGGCATACCTAAAAACAAAATAAAATCAAACTGAGGTATGTTTACCTCCTTTTAATGCTAAATTATAAAGACCCATATATTGATACAAGTCCAAACTCTAAACATCCAAACTTTATGTGTTATTATTAATTGATGTCTGCAAAATATTGCTTGTAAATTTTTAATTATCATTTTACTCACATTACTAACTAGGGATAAATATAAATTCCTGCTTTGAAAAGTGCTTGGAGACTGATGGATAAACATTCTAAATGCTAGTTATTTGTAAATAGCCTTTTGGAGACCTTTTATAAAAGGCTATGCAACTCCCAATCTGATACGAAGAATTTTCCATACTGAGCACTCATTTTGGTCAGACTTCACATATTTTTGGCCTCTTCCCTAAGATGCCAGCTTTCCTATCCAATCAGTTTCCCACGTCTAACAGACAGAAAGGTGACCCAAAAAAATATATTGAAGCCTTTTCCATGTGGGTTTTTTGATACTTACACCATCCTACCAATTGCCCATGTCCTGTAAAACCTCTTTTTCTTTAGACCTTACATTTTCATTTTTTTCTAAAAATCCTGGGAAGACTGAGAAGCCAAAGTGCAGAGGAGATAGGTCACTGAAGTGAAATATTCCTATTTCTGACCCTTTCATGGGTCTCTGCATCAGGTCAGGATTTACTGATGTGGTTCCCAAGACAGCCAAGGAGTCTCTGTAGGGACAAAATCTTAACTAGCAGGGAATGGGAAACAGTTGTTTATCCTTGTCACAATCACTGTGATGTGGGTTTTCTTTTCCCCTCACCTAAACCAATACAAAGTATTGATTTCCCAAAAATGCCCATGAACTCAAAAATTAGCTTCTGTTCATCTTCTTTCTTCTTTGAGAAGAAGAAAGAATTCTTATTTATTTCTTAAAATAATTGAAATCACTTCTGAAAATTTCAATGGCATTTCAACCTTTGAAATAATTTTTAATTTATGTTTCTAAATGAAAACTAAAAATCTGGGGGATTAGAGCAGAATTTTTTGTTTTCACATACCACTCACCAAAATGAATCATTATAACAAGGAGAACAACTTGGTTGCCCATAATAACTTTAGGGATTTTGGCCCTTTCATGATCATTTTATACTGCATAAATGATATTTAGGCAAATGGCACCAAAGTCAGTTGTCTAAGAACTGTTTCTAGTGGCACATCCCATATCCTATGGCAGCTGGGACATCCTGCAGTCTTCCATCCAGCTCTGGGGTCCCCAGCACAGGAAAGATGTGGAGCAGTTGGAGAAAGTCAGAGGAGTCCACGAGGATGGTTAGATGGCTGGAGAAGTTCTGCTACAAGGAAAGGCTGGGAGGATTGGGATGGTTCAGCCTGGAGAAGAAAAGGCTCTGGGGAGACCTTAGAGCCCTTTGCAATACCCTAACAGGCTCCATGCTAGCTGGAGAAGGAATTTGGATAAGGGCATAGAGTGTCAGGAAAAGGAGGAATGGCTTTCCACTGACAGAGGGAAGAGTTAGATGGGATATTGTGAAGAAATTCCTTTCTTTGAGGAGGAGAGGCCCTGGCACAGGTTTCCCAGAGAAGCTGTGGCTGCCCCAGGATCTCTGGAAGTGTTCAAGGCCAGGCTAGATGGGGCTGGGAGTAACCTGGGATAATAGAAGATGTCCCTGCCCCTGGCAGGGGGATGGAAGGAGATGGTCTTAAAGGTCTCTTCCAGCCCAGACAATTCTGGGATTCTTTAATTTTGACAGAGATTGTATCGAAGAGATGGGACTTGTGGAAAACTTGCACATCTCTGGATCCACAGGTGGCAGCTAGGAACAATGGCAATCAAAATTCAGTATTTAAAAAACCACCTAATTTAGATGTTTAGATTAAAGGTGCAACATGACAAATCCATACCAGTAAATTCAGCACAACTAGGGAAACGTCACTAGAACTGTGTTATTTTTGCCAGTAATGGGTTAGGATTGTCCATTAATTCAGCCTGGCTAAACCAGCACTATGTGAAACATTTTCTGTTCATCGCTTGAGCGAGGGTATTGGCCAAGGATGTTGGCCAGGGTCTATCCCCAACAGGAACTTCAGATCTCACCCTGTTGGGTGGTCCAGGAGTTAAGCAGCATGGATATAGCCAAATTGTGCCAATAATGCTGAGGGCTGGAGATGGTATCCTTGGCTTTGCTGAATTTCTGAGTACAGTGCTGTCATATCTTCATGTAGAATAACCAGGTCATGTTTAAGAGCTGTAATATCACAGGTGGTTGGAAAAGAACTCCAAGATCACCAAATCAACCAAACATAATCCAGAATTGAGAATAAACCACGCAGAATTCCTTTTATTTACCCAAGAAAGAGGAGCCAGACTTCATGACACAGGACATGGTGTTGGAGAGCCAATTCTGTTTTGGCTTCTCTGAAATCAACAGCCCTGTGTCAGTCTGCACCTGCTGTGAGTCTGTCCCATGGTGTTTCAGAACTGAGGCTCCACCAAAAACAACCTTTAAAGCTGTATGCAGTCTGCTCTTTGGCTCTATTCCTCTCTTTTCAGTTTCTCCCACAGGTAATAAATAGTTTAGGGAGCAAATCCTGAATTTCACTGTAGCAAAATGAGTGTACTGTAAACTCCTCAGTGTTTGTGAGCGCATTGATATTTATGTGTGTGTGTGTGTTTCTTTCCCTTTTCTTTTTCTTCTGTCTCCTTCCCATTTGTAGTTTGATCACTCATGGTTTTGGAACTCCTGCAATATGTGCTGCCCTAAGCACTTTCCAAACTGTTCTCAGTGAAATGCTGAACTACTTGGAAAAGCACACATCGCACAAAAACGGAGGAGCGGCGGAATCCGGCCAAGGACACGCCAACTCGGAGAAAGCCCCCCTGCGGAAAACTTCAGAGGCTGCTGTGAAAGAGGGCAAAACAGAAAAGACAGACTAGCTACATCAAACAGAATCTATTTCGAGAGAGTCTTGCTGCTGATATTTTTTTTAAATATATATATCATTGAGGGCAATTTATCTCCAGTGGACCAAATCCAAAAAAAAAAAAAAAAAAAAAAAAGGGGGGGAAAAAGAAAAAAATAGTAAAAAAGAAAATAAAAAGAAAATAAAAAAGAAAGATTAAAACAGAGAGAAAGAGAGAGCGTGCGAGAGGAAAGTATTCAACCCTAAGAACAGCAGTGTACAGTAATTGTGTGATGAAATTGTCACTTTTTTAAAATTTATGTTGCTCTAAACTGCTTTTTTGTGCACGTAGTATTTGATTGTTCTGAATGATACACTAACACTGTTTTTTATAAGCACTTCTGGACTTGGCTGAGGTGGCACGTGAAATTTGAAGCACTTTCTTCTCCGGCAGCAGAATTAGGGCCAGTGCATCGTTGTGGGACATGCGGTTCCAGCATCCTGACTTTGCTTGCATGCTGGATAGATTGAAAGAAGGGCTTCCTCTGGTCCATCAGCAATGCCTGATCTACTCACCACTGGGAAAACAATATGGAAATCTGGCAAAAGAGGAATTCTTGGGTCATGGGACAAATGAACCGTCCTGTACATGGGAATGTACAATAAAGCTGCACTGGAATGAGGCCAGAACGTGTTGGGAATCTGTCCTGACCATTCAAGCAGCAGCCATGGTGTCTCTTGTGAAAAGAGCATGGCAGACTAAAAGGAAAACAAACCTTGATAGTCTCAGTAAGAGCCCTGATCCCTCTCTGAACTTCATTTAAAAGACAGCATGGTCTTCTGTCCTCTATTTTCTCAGCCCCTGCTCCCACAGCACTCTGCCATACCTGGGTCTCTGTTTAACACAACCAATGCAGGCAATTGGAGTCACCTTTTGTGTTGCCTTGATTTTATGATGCTTTCTTTTCTTCAACAGCTTGTTTCTGCAGCTTTATTGTCTTTATAAATCCAGCTGAGGTGCAGAGGTCTAACAGAATCCACTCACTGGAAATAAAATAAAAACAAAATGACAAATAAGACAGATTGGCTTAGTCCACAGCAGCTGAGTGGTAATAACCTTGCTAATCTACTTTTGAAATATTACTTTACCACCTACCACACATTCTCACACAGAAAACATGGGAGGTATAGCTTGAACTCAAGACTCTTTGAGTCTAGGGACTTTTTCCTGTCACATTCTAACTCCTTCTTCGACAAGACCTTTATTCCATTCTTTTTCTTGCTTCTCTGACATCACCTAATTGAGGAAGTTAGGAAGGAATGGTATTAGTGGGGGGGCTTGACGTTGTCCATCTAAACTTTATTTAAGATCAGCAGAACCAGACCTTTTCTTCCAAGGGGCAATTCAACTCTTTCTGTGGTAGGAAAAACCGTAGTTGTCCATGTGTAAATGTTTAGGGCCATTTGAGATGTTTTAGGTATCTAAGACAGCCACAGAGTTTTGACAGTTATGACATGAAACCTTTAGGAGAACTGGACTCACCTGGAGGAGGAGCTGCAGGATCCCAGAGACAGCACTGGATAACTGTGGCTGACAAAAGCCCTCACACACATTTTCACTTTCTAGAAGCTGTTAGCATGTATTACACCTTGGATGATTAGTCTAGACTAAACCTAGGGACTGTGACAAATAGCTGAGGTGTTTAGGACCAGATGCAAGGAATCAAACTGAACTAATGAGATCACCTTCAGCTTTCAAATTATTGAATGCAATAGAGTGATGATGGCATGATGCTGTTTCTCTCAAGGTCAGTAAGGACATTGCCATCACCATGAGGAAACACTCTATAAAGGAAGGAGTCCCTGAGTGTTTATTTAGGAAAATCTGTGAAAAAAAATCCAGTGCTTTTGCCCAGATTTGTCCTTGCTCAGGGTAGATGTATAACTCCCATACCTGCTTCAGTGCTGCCCAGTCACCGTCCTGCCTTGAGGGACACAGGTGTATCTCCATGGGGCTCCATCTCCTTAACACACCAAGATCAGACAAGTGCCTCAAAAAATTTAACTTTATTAAATGAATTTAATGAATTTGTGCTGGTACTTCTGGAGAAATGCTAAAATCGAATTAACAGTCCTCAGAGATGTCTTCAGCAGAAATATTGTGGAACTGTCCTAGAACGTGAAATACTTGAGTGTGAAAGTGGGTAATCATGATTAAAAGTAAAAAGGAAACCCATTCTTCTTTTTCTATTGCCCAAACTGAGGGAGAGGAAAGGGAAAAATCAAGTTTTACTGTATCAGATATGCAGATTTGCCACATCTGAAAAATATGTGCTGTAAAACAATTTAATTTGAACCTCTTTTTCAAAATGTAGATAAATTAGATTTTTGGGAAGGAAAAAATATAAGGAAAAGGTTTCTAAAATCCTTTTCCGTTTTTTCCACTAAAATATCAACTTCTTGAAGGAGAAATAAATGTTTGGGCAAATAAATCTTTGGGAAAGCAGCATTTTATTACCACCAAATTAAAATGCTTAAATGTGGAAATAATATGTATACAGCCTTATATGAAATATTTTCCTATTCAGGATATGGTCCAAGGTCCCAACAATAATTTATTTCAGGACTTGTGTCTCTTGCTGTTACATAATCACTATGAGTGCCTGCTCTGCAGGCAACAGATTTTTTTTGGCCTGGATTACCCTTTGATCTATTATTATTAATAAATCTGAGCACACTTCAAGCCCCAGAACTTCCAGTTTTTTGGCTTAATGACCCTTGTTGGGGTCCATTTTTGTTAATAGTCCATGCAGATCTGATTCAACTTGATTGAACTGCTTTATGTTCTTATCATTAAGAAGTTTCTATTTCCATGTCAAATGTTCTGGTTTTTCCCCTAGTACACTAGTGCATTTTAAAAGCAAAATTTTTTTTTTTTAATGTAGCTGCAAGTTTGCTGACTTGACAGGCTCTTTATTTGTTATTTTTAATTGCTCTTAATAATTTTATTGAGTAAACAATAATTATCACTGCCTTTTTTGCTGAACTATCTATCTGAGCAGTTTGGTGTAATTTTTTTTTTAGTTTCTGACATTGGAACTTCCAGTGAGGTTTTAAGCCATGAATTCACTGGTGTTCCTGTTAAAATCTTAGCCTAGGGTCTCACCCACTTGTATTCCTGTGGTGTCCACAGGAATATGTCCATGTTCCCACACTGTAGTTTTGGGGGTTTATTATTTTCTTAGTTCTTGTCTCTGTGGAAACATTTTCATCTCAAAACACATTAATGACCTAGATAAACCCGAGGGAAGTTCATGATTTGAGGTTAGTGGGTGCTCTCTGGTGTCAGATTGAAGTATGAAGTATCTGTAGATCTTTGACTTGGGAATTTATCTGATCAGAAAAAGAAAAGAAAAAAAAAAAATCTTCCTTTCAGAGATTATGGAAGTGTTTATTCAATGTTAAAACCATCAAAGGAGTAGAGAAAAGTGTCCAAAGTTTCATGGCCAGGACAATGAGTCATTATGATTGTTGGACCCCAAAAATCGATTCATAACCCAAGTGCTGTCTGGGTAGTTGGATCCTGTTCAGCCCATTGCTCAGCTCAGTATGAGTTACACCTTTCTCACCAACAATCTCAAAACATTTTAAATAGGTCCCTGAACTTACTCTTTATCCTGGCACATTTGACTCACAAAGTACAGCTTCTGACTCTTGGATTTATTAGCAAATTACTCATGGAGCAAACATGCTAACTACAAACAATTTTTCTAGAGCAAGGTGTTACTCACTGTGAGTACAAACAGTTCCTGTGCTGACTAAGCCTGGAAGGTGAGTCTGGCAGAGTAACATTCTCACCTCTGCCCTGGGATTTAGTTCTCTGTTCACACAGCCCCCACTTATCACCATTGCATGACAGACAAGTAATGTAGCAGAGTTTTATCAGATGATGGGACCTGGAGCAGAGTTCACGTGGGGAGGGAACCACAGACAAGCAGTGGTGACTCTGCCACCTACAACTGAAGACTGTCAAGAACTTTGTCCTTCGTGCTGCCACCTTTAACCCTAACTCCTTCTAGGTGTCATTCTGTTGCCTTGGAGAACTGGCAGAAGGGGTGAATTTAGACCTTTCATTTGCTTCCTTTTTAAAGATAAACACCAACATTTGTTGGGAAAAGACTTCAGCTCTCCAAATCAACATGGAATCTGCTCTTTGAAGCTTCTCTTTGACTTTTCCTAAAACCAGAAAAATCTGCTACAAAGCAGGCACAATGTATAGTCCTTCCAAATCCTGGACCTCTGTGTAAATATTTCCCCAATTCATCTCTTCCTTTGGACGTGACTCAGTGGCACAGGTGCAGCTCACAGTTTTGCAGCCAGGCTCAAGGAGGGCTGTTTATTGTCCTAAGAGCCAGTTTTAACTTTACAATCTCTAACTGCTATTTTTTGTTTGTTTGTTTGTTTCCTAACACCAACAAGCAATTTTGGTCTTAGATGTCTTAGGTTTCCAAAAGAGCTGCTGGTGAATTCCAAGGTCATTTGATTTTCATTTATCCTTTGGAGAAATAGTTCTGCTGCTCTGATTCTTTATTTCTAAGGACAAGAAGAAACAGCATTAGTAGAAGACACAAGCCTGCAACACAAGGAAGAATCAATAAATTATACAGGAACTGTATTTATAAAAGTATCCTTTGCCTCTGCCCTCATTACAGGTTAAACAAGAATTCACATACAGCTGTGTGGAATGAGGGAGAAAGATAAAGTAATTTTCCTTTTCCAGGTGAAGGTCATTTGGAGAGGTCTGATCTTTTTTATTGCTATTCTTTACTTTTCTTTATTTTGTACAATTAATTCTGTTCTGTACAGCAGCTGTTGTGATTGTACTTAAATGTGAGTGCGCACTTGGTCACCAACAAACAATGTCCTATTTATTGCTTTGGAGTTTTGGTTTGGTTCTTTTCCTTCCACTTAATTTAATTTATAATTCAGTGGTGAAAAACATAATCTTTTATATTTCTATTTCCTATACAAGCTACCTGTTTTACATGAGTCTATGAAGATAATGACCACATTTGATCAAACATTTCACGGCAATAAAATCTATGTTGATTTAACCCTGATCTGTCTGGTGCTTAAAAATAATTTCCATCTCTGAATAAAGATTGTCAAACTTGACCAGGAAACAGATCTATGACACTGCAAGACCTAGAATTTTCATCCAACAGGTAAGACATACAAAGTAGAGAAACAATAAAAATATTCTGGAATTACAGCAAGGAAATCAGTTTATACAGAGATTAAAGTTGGGATTTATCCCACCTGAATGTGACTATGTTAAATAGTTATCTGGTCTAAAATCTGTTAACCAGATTTAATGTTTTTGTGTAAAGAGAAAGATCTAATGCAAGGCAATTTGTATTGTCCTAAAGCAGGAATCCAAACTGTTGGGATGATTTATATTAGATAAGTGGTAGATTAGATTAGGAAAAGTAGCAGGAGTCCTCATGTGTATAAATTTATAATGGATGAACCCTAAAAAGCTTGCTAACCCTTGATATTTAATATTTAGAGGCCCTCAAATGTGCTTTTCCTGTAACCGTGCAGAAAGGTTGTGACAGTGCTGGCAAACAAATCCTCACCCCCACATCCTCAAATTAATGTTTTAATCTTCTCCCTGAAAATTTACAGCAGTTCATTTCCAAGTCCTACTTCAGGCAAGGGTCTGGGCTAACTTCCACTGCTCCCAATCGAGATTTTGATTCCAATATTGTGGCACAAAGCTTGACTCTTTCCAGGCAGAAACAACAATCAAATAAAAGTCTTTAGATGTAAACAATATCCTATTTCAGGTGTGACTTAAAGCAGCTCTAGCTCAGAGGTTTACCACATAAACACATGGATCTAAAAATTTCCACTAAAAATTAAAAAAAAAAAAAAAACCAAAATGATGAGATTTTAACAGCAATTTTATAGACATACATATTCAAAACTGTCTGGGAACCTGATGAGAATCCTTCACTCTGTGTTGTTTCAGTGCCTCTTTCAGAAATGACTTTCTGAGCAATTCTAGACAACACACCAAGGGCAAAGCTGTAGGGCAGAAACTTCAGAAGAGTTTCAAGTAGAAAAGGAAATGCATTGGGAGGAAGTTCCCACATATTTAAACTAATTTTATCCAACTATCACCTCTGCTCCCTAACAAATAAACTCTCAGTAATTAATATTATCCTTGTAATCTTCTAGGAAATACAATTCCCCAGTTGTAACAGTGAATACCTCTAATAAATTGTGTGTGTGTTCTTCTCCAAAATCAGAGGAAATGCAACTGTGACAAATTCATCAGTATTTTAAACACAATCACATAAGAGGCTGCCTTTCCTATCTCTCTTCACTTTGGTGTGTTAATTTTTCCACTCAATCCATTAAAACAAAAAGGAGACAATTCCACTGAGATTTGCAGAGGTGCAGTGCCAAAGTACAAGTCAATGTGCAAAAGTAGCCTCTAAGTTGTAGACAGTGCACGATAGAAAGAGATGAAAAGGAAAAAAAGTGATAAAAAAAAAATTAATCTTTCAGATTTTATATGCAAACTGCATACAGAGGGTTTGGGAAAATTTGCATTCAAAGTGACCAGGCAAAAAATGGATCAAATCTGTAAAACACTGGGTGCCCTGAACTCCAGGAATTAGGAGAGTTATTCGAGTATGTATGATAATATTATCCTTTGTTTCAGCAGCAGAGATCTCACTTGTTATAAAGGCTGGGTATTTATATTTTGATGGAATGTACAGTTTAGTTTCTAGGCAGGGACCAAAAGCCTAATCTAACAAAATCTAACCTCTTAACTCCAGTTCAGGTTCACCTTCCCATAAAAGAACATGAATAAGAAATTAATGGGAAATTCAAGCCTTAATGGAAAGGGCATTTTGCTCTGGGCAGAGTTTATGTTGTGGAGTTTTTTAATGGAAAGATATTTGAATTAGTGATATATAAATGCAGCTCCTCAAGCAACTCAAAATGTCAAGATTTGGAGGCTGGTCCTGTCTACCCTGTCTGACTTCTACCGCTTCCCAAGAAGGATCAGGGTCTTACAGCTTCACTCTATCTGTCAATCCCTTGTGCATACCTTGGATTCTCAAGGAAACCTGAAATGGTGCTGAGAATCATCTCTGAGCAACAATAAATGTACATTGCATTTGTCTGCCTACATGCACAGTATAATATTTTGGTTCAGAGGCCCTCACCTTACTTACTCTTACACAAGACTTTTATTTGATTGTTTTTTCTGCCTGGAAAGAGTCAAACTTTGTGCCACAATATTGGAATCAAAATCTCCATCTTAATCTGGAGAAAAGGAAGGTGAGGGAACACCTTATTGGTCTCTACATTTACCTGAAATAAGGTAGAAGTCAGTGGCTGTCAGTCTCTTCTCCCAGGTAACAAGTGACAGGAAGAGAGGAATTGCGTCAGGGGAGATTTAGATTAGACATTTAGAAAACTTTCATCATGGAAAGTGTTGTAAAGCACTGGAACTGCTGCCCAGGGACATGGGGAAAATAACATGTGGAAGTGTCACTTGAGGACATGGTTTAGAGGTGAACATGGCGCTGCTGGTTGGACTTGATGATATTTTCCATCCTTAACAATTCTGTGGTTCTGCAACCTAAAGTCTCAGACTGGGCATGTGATGGCAGGAAAATGATCCCATTACTGCTACCACACAGACCAGATATTTCATATCTGTTTGGGTTTTTTTATTAATGAATGCATTTAACACAAATATTAATGAAGCACTCTGGACCATCATTATGGTCAGATAAATTAAGGTGTTATCAAAGCACTGAACCTTTGCCAATTAACAAGCAGTGTAAAGCCAGTAATAAAACGACACAGAAAATTAGGAATGGCCAGTAGAGAGCATGTTAGTGGAACTGGATGCTCTGTGGATAAACTGCAGGAAGTATGCCTAGATAGAACCTCCTTATTTGTAAAATTTGTAAAAATTTGGATCTCAAAGTGGGAAAACTTTCCCTTGAAAATTGCCTATGATGTGAAAATAAAAATTAAAGATGAGCAAACAGATAAAAATGTTGCACAATGAGCTATGGACAGCTGTATGAGGAAAACAGCTTATAAATCATGATTTTTGATCACATTAAAACTTTATGTTTCTCCCCCTTTATTCCTATCAATTAAAACAGAAAACAGAAATCCTGTGGGGCAAAACCACTTTGGAACACTACATCAGGGAAATATGCTTGTGGTGGCACCAACCATTTTGAGTAAAAAAAAAAATAAAAATCTTTCCTGCCTGATTAACAAGCCAAGTGCACTGTGGCAGTGGAAGAAGCTTTTGTGCACTCACTCATACCTTTGTAGTAAAATTAACTGAGGTACCAGTGGCCTTTTCCTCCTTTTCATTGTTACCATACAATTAGTTTTTAACTCCATTTAACTTGCTTTTCACTGAACCCCTAAACAAAAGCACAGCTCTGCACAGGTCTCTAATTTTAGGCAGTCAGGTATAAATATAGACAGGTTAGAGCAACTCCACTGACTCTACAGGAAGCTTAATTTGATTAAACACCTAACTTTTAAGGAGAAAGTGAAAAAAAACCCACATTAAACCTACCTTCAGGTAAAATTAAATGAGAGGAACTTCTAATCACCACTTCAGCTCAGGACTGAAACTGCTGCCATTGAAGAAAGAGTTGCTGCTGTCCTGAAGAAAGAGTTGCAGCAACCTTATCTGCTGTCCATCCTGGGCTCCAGTTTTTCAGGTTCAATTCATCCCCCAGACTGGACAGTGTTTCCAGTTACAAGCAGTTTGTAGTTACAGCCTTTGCTCCAGATTCTGCACTGTTATTAACCTGCTGGGTTGACTCAAGTTTGTTGTCTTGAGAAAAAAAAAAAAGAATTGCAGCACCTCAAAAATGTCCATTGTAAAGACAAGCAAGAATGACCACAAGAAGAATATTCCTCATGGAAACCAGCAGGCTCATGGAAAGAGTACACCAGAGGGAAACCAGTCACAGATGAAGTCTTGAACAATTTGGTTTATTAGTTGGTTGTGGTTTTTGCATTTTAGGTTTTTTTTCATTAATGTTTCTAAACAGATTGATCTCTGGTCCTGAGGCCAACAGTCACAGCATGGCCACACCTGTACAATTAAATTTCAGCTGGGAATCAGACAGGGAATGGATCCTTAGACTGTTGTAAAGGTGTTTCCACCCCATAACCAAGGATGTGGGAAGTTCCCTGATATGTGATGTGTTCTGCAAGACACACAGGCAGCAGGGCTGGGTGATCTGTGTGCTCTTCCAGCTATTTCAATCAGCAAAACTGGTATTTGGGACATTGAATATTTCAGTCTTTATTTATTAGTACATTTCAGCTCTGTACTTTGTTTTTTTGGTTTTTTGTTTTGTTTTGTTTTTGTTAACTGCCTGCCAAAATGTGAGCTGCATCTCATTCAATAGTCATTCAATTATGATAGAAGATAGATTTTGACTTTTCAATCTCAGCTGCTGTTAGGAACTTCTAGGTAACCTTTCTCAAGAGTCTGTAACCTCAGCTTGCATAAGCAGCTTCTTGTCACTTAGCTGCTTCTTTTGAGTAGTTGATTATGTTTCACTATGTAAAATGTTCCTATCGGTCACTTCTGACACACAGATCATCTTGAACTTTGTGAAAAGTGCAATAAAGACAGCCTGCCCTCAGGAAGGTCATTAAAAACATTCCATAAGATATCTGCACATAAATTAGATCAGACAAACGTGCCTGTAATTATCAACAACAGCAATTATCAACAAGGACCATGTGGGGAGAGAGCCAAAGATGAAGCCAAAGCCAGAAGAAGACAATCACAAGTTAGCTTTTGGAATAAGGTACATTTTTCATTTCATAATGTTGAAATAAGTGTTACAGAATTATGATGTGGATCTCCTGCAGCTCCTGGGTCACATCTGTCAGCCCCACATTTCAGGGAGTCTTGTCAGGATCAGAGGAAACCTCAGTGAGGTGAACATTCCCAGCCTCCAGTGTGAAAGGCTGCACTGACTGTAGCTGCTGAGTGGATCAAAGTCACACCTTGCAGACAAAATAAACTATATTATTCAAATGAAAATAATGTGTGTAAATGGAGGCGATCTGTGAAATAAAAATAAAAATAAAAATAAAAATAAAAATAAAAATAAAAATAAAAATAAAAATAAAAATAAAAATAAAAATAAAAATAAAAATAAANAAAAATAAAAATAAAAATAAAAATAAAAATAAAAATAAAAATAAAAATAAAAATAAAAATAAAAATAAAAATAAAAATAAAAATAAAAATAAAAATACAGGCAGTCTATATATATCCCTAAATGCTAAAGCTTTCTTCTAATGTTAGTGGGACTCTAATAATTCTTAGAATGATAAACAAAAGTCTGATTCACTGGATAATATTTAAAGATGATTAGATAAAGTGTGTCTATTATTTACTGTGGAGAACAACATCCTCTAAATACCAGTTCAAAGAGAACCTCCTAGTTTCCTCCCTTCACCTAGTTACAGAATAGCCCAAAAGAGTGATAATTCCTTTTATTTTCCAATATCACACTACATCCTTGATTTCTGGTACTCAAGTACCTTGGGGCTATCTTAATGACCCTGTTCAGCCTTTACTTGAGTCAATAACAAAATCCCCATGGACTTCAATAGGGCCAGGATTAATTCCAGACAGCTCTGTTTATTAGCAATATTTTTTCACCTTATTCTATGGGGCTTCTTGTATTCCTCACAGAAGTAATACAGCATGGCTTTTCCCCTTCCAAAGAGGTGTTTGCATCCAGCCTGCACAGGAGGAAAGATCTCTGATATGTGCTACCCCTTTTTCCTCATGCTTGGGAGGCTGTTAGTTAATCCAAACCAAATCTTTTCCATGAGCTCTTCTAGCATTAGAAGAGTATGGGAGATCAGCAGAGAAGGCAGAGCAATGCTCAAGCTGTTCACTCTTCTATTATTCCTTCATGACTCCCCAGTATTCTCACTCTCAAAAATGACAACAACAACACAGCTGGGTTCTCTTGAGTCCCTAAAACCCAGGTGGCTGTTCCCAAACATCTCCTGTCCCACTGAAAACCCATCCTACAGCCCCATGTCCACTGCCCAGCTGAACAGCACTCAGCTGCTGCTGGGAGGAGCACTCATGAGCCCAAAGAGAATCACTGCTCTGATTTCTGGGCATTATCTGGCTGTGCTCACAAGTGTGTGCCATCCACACAAAGGGTTTGTTTTGTTCCCTGCATTTCAGTTTCTTCTCTGCACAGAATCTGTCAGATCATTATAAGCAATTGTTCTGATTTCATACCCATGTTGAGGAGACAATGTGGCACAAGGAGTGGAAATGAATGGAAATTTTTGGGCTTTTTCAGGTGATTTTTTGTTTTCTTACATTTAACACAGGTATTTTTTCTATACTCCATCTGAAATTATGGAAAGCCACTATTTCCAGGTTTGTGAAATTTCAAGAATGAGAAAAAAGAGGAAGATTTTAATAGCAGGGATCAGTCTAGTGCAATAATCAAACCAGAGCAGCAGGTCCTGTAACCTCTCACAGCAATTATTAACTAGTGCCTCAAAAGAAGAAAAAATGTTATGGATAAAAACAAAGGGATAATTTCATCTGTGGTTGCACAATATCTTACAGTATGACAATTTGGGGAGCTTTCAGAGAAATGATCAACTATCTGGAAAAGAAATATTTACTTTTTTGTAACATGGTGAAGCACAGAAGCTAATTTGTGGCTAAAATTTTGAAAAAATGAACAGAAAAATCCACATAATTAGATACTTATCAATCTGGCATTAGTTCTGTTCCCACTAATGAATTATCTGACTGAGGACTCAATTAATAAAAAAATGAAAGGAGAATAATATAATTAACACTAATCAATATGGGTTTACAGAAAACAAATGCTGTCAAATAAACTTGTTTTTCTTCCTTTTAATGACATGACAAAACGATCAAATTCTAGAGCACATTTAACTTGCAACCACAAGGATGTTGACTACAAATATAGCAATCCACAAAAATCCTAAATGCCATAGATACCAATCTATTTGATCCAGAAATAGATGAAAAAGAGAAAATGGTGATTAAACATGTGAATTCCTAAAAGAGTTTCAGTTTCAGTTCCTGCCCTGACAATAGTTTATATTGTCATTGATGAGAATAAAAAATGTCATTGATGATAATGTTTGTAATTTGATTGAGAGACTGCAGAAAAACTGGTTAAAGGGAAAAATGTACCATGATCTGGATTGTTCAACAAGCTGGATGGCAGCAATCAACTTAATAAAAGATGAAAAAGGAATTTCTACACCTCAGAAGAAAATACATATTTTTTTTTCTATGAAATGGTGGGGTCTGGTCTGCAAAGCAGCCACTCTGAAAGGGAATTTTTGGTTGTAGGGGATGATTCACCAAGCATAAGCTTGACCTTGAGGGCAGAAGGCCAAGTGTCATGTGCCTGACTAAATAAAAGAACATAATGTACATATTCATCAAGGTCACATTGCATCTGTCACAGGTATGAAGCAGCAACACATGGAATATGAAGCTTATTTCTGATACATCCCTTTGTGGCATCCCTGGTGCCACCAAACCTTTGTCTGAATCTTTAGAGGAAATACCTGTGCTCCTGGTGGACACCCAGCTGGATGTGAGCCAGCAGTGTGTCCTTCACCCCAAGTGCTGTCCTGGAGGTGCTGGAAGCAGGTGGGAGGGATCATTCTCCTCTCCTCAGTGCTGGTGAGCTCACAGCTGTGTCCAGTTCAAGGTTTCTCAGTGCCAGAGGGATGTGGACAGACTGCAGAGAGTCCAACAAAGCACCCCTGAGGTGATTAAGATGCTGGAGCGCCTCTCATGGGGAAAGGCTGAGAAAGCTGTGACAGGTTTGCCTTGAGAAGAGAAGGCTCAAGGAGGTTTTGGTCCATGTACCTAAATCCCTGAAGGGAGAATGCAAAGAGAAAAGAGCCAGGCTCCTCTCAGCGGTGTCCAGTGAAAGGACCAGAGGTCAAGAACACCCACTGATACACAGGAGATTCCTCTGAACAGCAGGAAACACATTTTTATTGTGAAGTTGGCCAAGCAGTGGCACAGGTTTCCCAGGAAGGTTGTGGACTTCCCTCCCTGGAGCTATTGGAAGTCATCTAGCCATGGTCCTGGGCACCAGGCAGCAGGGATGAACCAGATGGCCTCCAGTGGTCCCTTCCAACTTCAACCATTCTGTGATTCTGTGAAGTGTAAGAGAATCTACCACATAACGAAAGGCAAAACAAGCTTAATTTATTCATCTTAATAGCAAGGTGATACAGGGGACTGCAGCAGTTAACAGATACACCTTATCAAAAGATTTTACTGGTCATGGATTCAGTTTCAATAAAACCCTGAATGGAAAACAGATTTATATCTTTATCCAATGTAGTGATTAAGAAAGGAACAATTTATTAAATTAGGCAAAGGTTTTATGTGCATGGCCTTAAAAAGTAAAACCAAGGCAGTGTTATTATTAGTGCTTCTGCAGGAACACTGCAGCTCATCCAACAGTTGTTCCATGCAGATCTTCTGGCCCGAGTTCCACATGAGTTACATTAACTGAGCAATTGCAGCTTTTGTTTCCACAAAGCTGTGATCATCCCACGGTTCCTGGTCTATCTTGTGGCTATTTTCATGACTTGCACAAAATAGATTTGCTGCTCTACTTTAGGCTAATTCCGTACTCAAAGGATGCACAAATGGAAACCCCTAGGGAACGAGAGGAGCTGACCAAACAGCAGCACCCGTAACTTGCACAAGATATCCTGCATGGCATAAGGAATTCTGACACTACAGGGAACTTTGCTGGATGTTGTTCTTGGTGCTGCAACATTTATCCCTTTTATCTTTTGTCAGCCAGGCATCTTCCTGATGTTCCTGCCTCTGAGATGTGATCAAGTTGTTTTTGATTAATTGTGTTTCAGGGCCAGGCTGGACAGGGCTTGGAGCAACCTGGGATAGTGGAAGGTGTTCCTGCCCATGGCAGGGGGTTGGAATGAGATGATTTATAAGGTCCCTCCCAACCCAAACTATTCTGGGATTCTATGATTTATTAAATGATGATTAACAATGATCAAGGTAATCAAAATGGAGTTTCAGTACAGAAATTTGTGTGGAGAGTGCACACAGAAGAGATCCAAGCAGGGCTGGGAAACGGAAGCATTCTCCTAAATTCCAGTCCCCCTCTCCACTGGACTGATTAAGGTCTCTTCATTTATACCCCAAATGCTTTTAAGAGTATTTCTGGTTTATACCAGAATATACCCCAGAATACCCCAGAATATGCCCCATTGAAGGTTTTCTCCCAAATTTTCCCTAAACCAGGACAATACCTATACACCAAGTTTATGTTTTCACTGAAGTTTTACAGATTCATCATTAACTTATAGTCAGCACTAGTTACAAGAAGGGCTTTATTAAAAATAGACTGAATCAAGTTTGGTTATTCAGGGAACTCTGACACTGCTCTTGTGGTCCCAGCATGTGAGAAAACTCAGCTTAAAGCCCCTGGAAGAAAAATGGGACCCAAAACAAACTTGTGATTGCCTTGTCAGAGAAAAAAATATACCATGATGAACCTTAATAACAAAGACCAATGTTGTCAAAATGGAACAGCAATTCTGAGAGGCATTTTTAAAGGTGAATTGTCATTATATCTTTAGAAAAGTATTCTGAAACTCCATAAACAAATCTGTTTATCAAAGTGCAGTTTTGATTTTTTTTGCATTGTAAGTTCTCTTCTGGTATCCAAATCAAATTATTAGATGTTCATTCAAAACTAGGAGTGGGAGAAAAGCTAAAATTTGGATTTTCAAATTTCTCATTTTGATAGTGGAGAACAAAATGTTTAATTTCAGAACTGTTAAAAATGATTCATTTACACTTGCTCATTCTTATGCCTGTTAGGCAGGAAACATTGACTTTTATTGTGTTTCTGCATTTATAATATGAAAGTGATGATTATATGAAAACAATTACCTTAGGATTACAACTCTAAATTGCATGCTTATATTAATATTAATATCATGTTCTATCACTAGAATGGATATTGTCTGGAAAGCAGTAAGGATGCAGTTAACCTAAATCAAACCAGCTTGTGCCCAATTTTTTAGGCTACATCTGAATAGTTTGCCGTTACTTAACTAGTGCAGAGTAGTTTATATCCATATTAATAAATTTTAAGTGACTGAATGGGCTCTAAGTCAAGGTGATCATATTGATTCAGACTCCTGGGAATAATGTCTGGTCTTTCCTGCCCCCCAAACTGTGCCTGGAAGCTGCCTGAAATTCCTGATGTGAGC
>NC_031770.1:108922313-108936834 GCF_001522545.3 Parus major
GGGAAGGGAAGGGAAGGGAAGGGAAGGGAAGGGAAGGGAAGGGAGAACCTAAATCCCCTCTATTACTTGTGCTAATGTCCCTGAAGGCCGCAGTGCAGTATGTTCAGCACAAGCTGAAGGGAGAATCCAGGTAATGGTATAACTCCAGACACATCAAGAGCAATTTAGGGAGCCTGAAATGCATTTCCCCTATAGATGCAGTTTGCTGACTTTGCTATGTCTTCTTTCATGTACCCAGAATTTTTTCTCTCCCTAAAGCATTGCCTGTGGTCATATTTTCTGAGTGCCTACTGCGAGAAAGCAAGTTAAGAGAGTGGAGAAATTAAAAAGTAAGGGGGCAGGGAGTGATACTGGAGGAAAAAAAAAAGTTATGTTCTCAAAACAGATAATGGGCCAAGTCTTAATTTTTTTTCTCTCCTCTTAAAACTGATTAACTCTCTCCTGCCATGAAATTTAAATATATCATTTGCTCTATTGCCTACATCCTATCATGGAAAAAGTGTATTTCCTCACATCAGTATAGTTTAAATATTGTTTTTTGGCTAAATCACACACAAACACTTTGTATCCACATAAGCATAGCTGAACTAAATTAAGCTAATAAAAATGGAATGTCTTAACTTCCTGACATTTTAAATATTCACTAAAACTACGACCTCCTTTATGGTACAGTTTGCCCATTCTTGATTTTGTGACTCTGTTTAGGTATATGGGGGTTGTTTGGAAATGGGAAAAATAGAGAAATAAAAAGGATATGCTTTATTCAGATACTCAAGCTAATTTCAGTATTGTCCATACCCCAGCTGAGAAAAATGAAAGATAAGCTGATATGACTGATTCCAAATTTTCAAGGAAATGAGTTCAGCAATTTTCTGTGTGTTTTATTTGGCTTCTAGGAGGAAGAAGGTTTAGAAAGGATTGATTACTTCCAAAAGGTGGATGTGGAGATGAAGGATAACCACACATCAACAACAGCAGCTCTTGAGACTTCTTAGCCTCCCCTTTTATTCCAAGGGACAAATCATCCAGTGGTATCTGCATAAAGTGGATAAATCATCCAGTGATCATGCAAAAAGTCTTCAGCTTAATGCTCTATCACCTAATTCCTGCTTTTCCTGTCAGTCATGGAATGCTGTGAAGTTGGCACTCAGTATTTCTGTTCAAAGAGATTTTGGTCCTAAGACAAGGAGGCAAACACAGGGACAATCCAAGCTCATCTGGTGGGGCAGTACAAGTTGATCAGAGATTTGAGCTCCCTGTCTTAGGGAGCCAAGAACTTCTGAAGTTCACTCAGCCTGAGCTGAGTACCCACATCAGATCAAAATAAAGATTAAAGGACAGTGGAATGAGAAAAAAAGGCTTCAAAAAATGTTCTTCATTCTTAACCTGGGAGGTTTGATTGTTGTTTCAGCTCCAGAGGGTTTGGGGTCTGTAGAACAGTTCTGAAGAGGGGATGCTAAAGCTATATCCCACCTCACATTTGTGGGGTCCTTGTTGGCATCATGTACCTGGATTTCTTAAGGGAAAAAAACCAGTGCAGGGAAAGTACAGGCAGAAAAAAGGGCAGAAAAAAGAAAATAAGGAAAAGGCAGTACAGAATTACAGAATGGATTGAAAACAAAATTAATCTTGGATACAAGAGTTCTCCTCAGTAACAGGAGATAGTAAAATAGTAATGCAGCAAACTCTTGGAAGGGCTCCACTTTCCAGGGAGCCCTTAGGCTGTGAGAGGCTTGGTCTGGGAAAAACTGGACATGACCCATCAATGTGAGGGTTCACCAGCTGGGGTTCCTGACATCAAAAACTGATCACTAAATGGGTACCAGAGACAAGTGAGTGACATTTGAGCCCATTTTCTTTCACAATTAGACAAAATCAGTGTCTTCAGTTTTGGGCCCATCACTAAAACGGTGCTGGAATGGTTCCAGAGTAAGGAAATGAAGTGAAGGGTGTTGAGAACCTGTCCTGTGAGGAATGACTGAGGCACCTGGGGGTGTTAAATGTGACAAACATTTTGGACATGTCCATAAGGGTTCAACACATCTGGCTGAGCTTTCCTGCCTTGTTAAAAGTTGCTCTAGGTATCTTTCTTGCTGTTGGGTTTGGTGATGCTCTTCCCTGAAGAAAGCACTGGTGGGTTTAGGAAAATATAAGATAATGGGGAGAGAATTTTGTATCAAGGGTTTTAAACTGAAAAAAAGACAGATTTTGACTAGATATAATGAGGGAATTTTTCAGTGAGGATGGTGGAACACTGGTGCAGGTGGCCTGGAGAGGTGATGGATGCCTCATTTCTGGAAGCATTCAAGGTCAGGTTGGATGGGGCTTGGAGCAGCCTGATGTAGTTGAAGATGTCCCAGCTCATGGGAGGTGCTTGAACTAGCTGCCCTTTAAAGTCCCTCTCCAATCCAAATTATTCTGTCATCCTACAATTGTATGATTCTATGAAAAACCCTGGTTATGTCTGGAGATGTAGCAGGAAACACAGATTTACCAACAAGCATTATGGAAAGTTGTATTTTTAAGAGAAGAGTCTTGGTATTATTCACAAAGAAAAGGTTTTAAAGTGCTCACCAAAGCAATGATTTTGTAAATCCATTAGTAGGCTGGCAGTAAATTTTTAAATACCTGCAATGCAAATTAAAAGCTTTATAATTAAAAATAAGCTTTTCAATAAAAAAATACTGATTTCTGAAATACACGTGAAAACATACAAAGAAAAATATCGGGAGAAAAAAAGAGCTGGTTTGGAGGAAAAGGTACCAAACACACTCAGAAACCCTGGATTTTGCCAGAACTGGGAAATCTGCCTTTCCATGAGCTCAGCGAGCAGCAGAGGGCGCTGGGATAAACAGATTTCTTCTAAACTCCAGCCAACAATACGGATTTGCTGGGAGCTGGATACTGAGGGAGATAGACTTTTATTTCTAGAGATCCGTGCTAGATTTAAAAGGCAGAGCAAGATTTAAAGCCCATTTCTGAAACAGTGCTTTGATTAGGGGCGGGCTAAATTCAAAACAAAACAAAATTTAAAAAAAACAAAAATAACAATAATTCTGGAAAAAGCATATGAAATAAAGGTAGCATAATTTATTGAATTCAAATTAATTTTTTTTCGAGTTTTCAACAAAGTAACCATCCTGTTATTGTAGGTTGTCTCCCTTCCAGGCCTATTAACAGATATTTATTTCTTTGGGATAATTAGATATTCATTTTAGTCTGTATTCTCACTATTCTACAGTAAGTAACACTCACAGCATTGGAGTGTAAAGGATTTATTTGGATTTTAAGGTAGAGATTCAAGCACCGAATGGTCTGTTAATCAAAAAATAAATGCAAATAAGAACCTGCAACTTTATCCTTAAGAGGAAAAAAATCATATCAGCATCATTTCTAGCAGAGGAAATATTTGGGTGTTTGCAACTCCCTGATATGGACCTGGACCTCTTGGAGCAAGTACAGAGTAGAACACAAAGATGCTCTAAGGACTGGAGCAGGCAGGCTGAGAGAATTGGTGTTGTTCAGCCTGGAGAAGAGAAGGATCCAGGGAGAGCTCAGAGCCCCTTCCAGGGCCTAAAGGGGCTCCAGGAGAGCTGGAGAGGGACTGGAGACAAGGGATGGAGGAACAGGACACAGGGAATGGCTTCAAACTGCAAGAGAGAAGAGTTAGAATGGATATGAAGAAGAAATTCATCCCTGTGAGGATGGAGAGGCCTTGGCACAGGTTGCCCAGAGAAGCTGCGGCTTCCCCATTTCTGGGAAGTGTCCAAGGCCAGGCTGGACGGGGTTTGGCACAGCCTGGGCTATGGAAAGTGTCCCTGCCCATGGCAGGGGGGGTTGGAAGGAGACGATGTGTCAGCTCGGTGCCAATCCGAGCCGTGCCAGGCTCCGAGGGAAGCTGCGGGAAGCGAGTCCCCGTCAGAGGGCGCCGCCGCCCCGCTCATCGCGCTGCGAGCGCCGCGGGCAGCGCCGGGCGGAGCGGCCCTTCCTCCGCCAGGGCAGGGCTGCGAGGAAAGGTATCCTTAAAAATAATACATACACACATATATATATAAAATTATAAGCTGTTCCTTTGCCATCGCAGCTGCCAGCTGCAGCGCCCGTGCCCAGCTCACCGCTGGAAAAAAAAACAAACGGTGTTTTCCTTGGAAGAGGTTGGAAAAGCGCGACCCAAACTGCCGGGAAACGACTCGTTCTCCCCTTTTGGTTTTATTTTTTTTCGTTTTTAGTTTTGAAAGTACGGGTTGTAGTGGTCAGTTTGGGATACGTGTGTGGCTTTTTGGACGCAGGGTTCAGCGCATGTTTGAGGGATAAATCGGTGTAAGGGTTGCTGCGTGGAATTGCTGAATTAGACTGGAGGCAGCTGAGGGGGTGGTGGCATAAAAGGGCAAAAATCAAACGCGAAGAACCTTACTTTTCCAAATGAGCACTTGTTCTTTTGTCATGTTTTGCAAGTGCAAGAGAAATGTAATAATAGTGGGGTATAAAAGTCAGAATTTACCGTCTATATCAATTTGTTAGCAAGAAGCCAGTGGACGCCAAGTCTATTTTAGAGTCTTCGTTTTTTCACTCCCCTCCTCTCCCCTCCCCCAGCTCGCAGAGCATATTTAATTCCGAGTGCCACGGAATTGTGAAGCATTAGCCGTCACGAAGCTCATTCACTCTGCCCTGTGCCAGCCTTCATGACTCAAAGACTTTCACAAAAGTGATGGCAAGCTGTCCCTTTATGAGCTTGGTATTTTTCTAAGAGGGTCATTCAGATCTATGGGTGCGTAAGGGTGGCTGCATGGGTATCTCCGCACATCCCCATGCAAACAGCTCACATCCTTTCTCCTTTTACAGCATTTTTTACCCTATTGCCTCAGCTGAAATGATCTGTCCAACCCACTCAGAGATGTGCCCTTTTTCTGCTCCTCCTCAGTGCAGCACTGGCTGTGCTGAGAAAAAGAAAAAAAAAGAAAAAAGCTTTTTATCTGCTTTAACAACTTCTAACAAGACCGTTGTCCAGCTCCTGCTGTAATATCTGGCCATTATTTACCCCTTGTCTTTTGTGGGTTGAGGCTTTAAAAGAAGATGCACACTGAAATGGGGAGGGGTGGCAGGGTGGTGTAGAGGCTGGGGGGGGAAAGGATGAATTTATACTTTCTGCCTTAATTTGAGGCCAAAGTGAACAGAAAAAGCAAAGCCCACCCTTCCCACCAGCCAACCACACACCAGCAAATGTGTCTCCTGATGAAGTTCTCCTCATTTCCGAGATTATATATATATATATAAAAGCATCTTTACCTGTAGGACCTTTGAAAGTACAAAGGACACCGTGCACTTTCCCATAGGATCCCGTGCAGAATAACAAAGATTTGTAGGAACCTTATAGGCAGAGCTTGAAATTTCCAGAGACAGGACCTTGAATTTAGGAACACCTTCTTTCTCTCTTCTCTCTGCCTCTGTGCCTCATTTTTTTCCCCCCCATTTTTTCCCCTCCTGGTGCACCAGCCTACTGCAAAGCTCGATTGTTTCCTTTCAAAGGCAGAGATGGGCTCTGCTGCCGGTGCTGTGCAACGTGTTAAAAAAATCGGACAATGAGAAGGAAGGTTTGCCTGGGGAAAAAAAAAAAATAAAGGTTAAAACTGGTCTAACTCCTCCTCTCCCCTTCCAAACCGAGGGCTACCCGGGAAATGCACAAACCCAACTCTATTTTCAATCATTTTCTGAGAGTAGCAAACGCTATTTAAATGAGTGCACAGAAGGGTTTGCTAAACTCCTTTTTTATTTTTCTTTTATTTTTCCCCCATATAAAGTATTTCTAAGTTATAAAATATACAGTACAAGCCTGAAGTCTAAGGCTTTCCAGTGGAAATCATTGATCTAAATTTACTCCTTTTAGATTTGCTTGAATGTGCTTTGATGAGACGCTGTTTTGGTGTTTAACTGCATATGAGAGGATAATTTCTGGACATGTAAATAAAAGCATATTGCATGTGGGGAAAAGCATCATATCTCGTTGTAAATGATGAATCACTTAGTGCAGAGGCAACTTATCCTTCATTTTATCATAGGGAGGATCTAAAATATATTAATTTAATTTCATATGTCTATCTATCTATATCTATATCTATCTATCTATCTATCTATCTATCCATGCATCCATCCAACCATCTACTAAAATATCAGATATATGCAATGCATAATAAGTGTATTTAATCCCTCTATACCGACTCAAATATGTGTAAATGCATAACTAGATTCACAAATATGCATTTAAATACACTCCTATATAAACTGACCAGGTTTGCATGCACATGTGCCTATGTAACATGCAGTCTCCATGTGCCCACATGTGGAAGAATATATATAATTTACATATCTAAATGTGGCAACTAATATGTCTATACATGGGGAAAAGTTGCCTTTTCGGTGATAAATGTGTGTATAGGTGCCTGTAGGTGTAAATCTGTGAAAGTGCAGCTGTGTGTGTGTATGTATTTTAAATGTCTGCATATAAGTGTCTATATGTGTGTATATGTCTATATCTAGTCACATATATGTCTGTAGCTATATGTAACTATGTAACAGATAATGTTTTTTACTATCCGATTGAGGTAGGCTTCTGCAGCCTATTGTTTCAGACAACAGATATAAGTTGCGATGGAAGAGGAACGTCGGATTTGGTGTCTGTCCCCCATTTCCAATTATAGATGGATCATTACAGACAGAGAAGTACTGAGAATCCAGACATCTGCTCTTCACATGAATGCACTCACCTCCTAGAGAACAGCCTGCCATCATGCTCTGGAAACTGGTTGAAAATGTCAAGTATGAAGATATCTATGAGGTGAGTATATAATATGCATATTAGTAAGAGAGTATATGTATATTTAAATATACATCTAGCATATAGATACAGGCATGGCTTTATAATACATATATAGCTCTACATATACATCCAGGCAGAAATAGAGACATACACCAGCACACACGAATATAGAGATGGGAAACTGAGACTAAATGCTTAAATGCTTATTTATTTGCATGTTTGTATTTAGTATGCCAAGTCCTGAACTTTTTATTTTTTTTTTTCATGGAAAAGCTGTTTGATGCGATTTAAAACATCAAAGAAATGATCTGGGGATTGGAATGAGGCAACTTAAAGGCAAGAGTTTGAGTGTTTAGACCTCCAATTATATATAATTCGATTAAATATGGACAAATGTTGAGGAAAATTTTAAAAGGAGAGAAAAAATAGAAAAGAAACACAATCCGGTATTCAGTGACTGGATGTTTTTCTTTCTTTTATTTTTTATTTTTCAATTCCAAGCTCAGCTCAACCTGAATATGGATTTTATTTTTTTCTTTTTCTGCTTTTCACAATCGGATACGTTTTCTACGAGTTTTTAATACCTCTACATCAACAGATAAGCTGTGCATGTGTACATATACCGGCATTAATTAAGCGGCACGTACATTCTTGTGCGTGTGTGAGTTCACACACCCGAACCGATACAGTCAAAGGCAGCTCCGCATAGTCCGCGGGCACGAAAAGTTGTGAGCTTTATCCAGACCTTATTTTCGAGGTCAAAAAGCAAACCAAGGGGGGAGGAAAAAAAAAAAATCACAGCTCAAACGCTGCGAAACCTTTCTTAATTTTGCACGGTTTCCTGAGCCGGATCTTTCCCAAACGGGCTCCGCCAGTGTATTCCTTGTAAGTTAAACCAGCGCGGGGCATTTTCTCAGAAACGACGGCGGGGGAAAAAAAGAAAAGAAAGGAACAGGAAAGATGAGTGAGGAATGGAGCTCCACAAAATCACTTTTTTTTTTCTATTGTTTTTGTTTTTTAATTACGTGGGATTAATTGCAGCGCGATCGTGGGGGTTTTTCAGAGGGGCTCAATCCGCCACCTCCAGCGCTGGAGCTGCTCCGTGGGGAGGCGGCCGGGCAGGGACCGGGGACCGGGAAGGAGCCGGGGACAAGGAAGGGACAGGGGACAGAACAAGGGACAAGGGCCGGGGACGGACTGTGAGCTGAGCAGGGACCGGGGACCGAGCAGGGGCTGGGCAGGGAGCTGGCAGGGGCTGGGGATGGAGCAGGGACCAGCGACAGGGCAGGGACCGGGGTGTGAACCGAGGCCGGGAAAGGACTGGGCACCGAGCAGGGCCAGGAGACAGAGCAGAGAAGCGGACAGGAACCGGGCTGGGACCGGGCATGGACCGGGGACCGGGCAAGGACCGGGCAGGGGCCGGGCAGGGGCTGGGCACCAAGGAGAGAGGGGATACCGAGCCAGGGGCTGGCTGCTGGGCAGGGACCGGGGATCGGGCAGGGGACGGGCAGGGCTGGGGATCGGGAAGCGGCCGGAGCCCCCCGGGAAGCGCCGTCGGGGCCGCCCCGTCCCCAGCCCCGTCGATCCGCCCGCAGCCCTCCCCTCCGGCAGAGCCTTGGCACTTACAGAGGGAAAACTCCCGGGAAAAGCGTGGAAAGGGACCGAGGGAAGGTACAGCTCCGGCTGCCCCCGGCCGGAGACAGGACGGGATGGAGGGGAGCGAGGAGGGGAGCCGCTCGGGAGAAATGTCTCCTGTCCCTAAAGCTGCCGTCAGGCTAATTACCATGGGCAAAATCCGTCTGCAGAACGAGCAGAATGGTCACACACGTGTGTATGAGTGTGTGTGTGTGAGTGTGTGTGAGTGTGAGTGTGTGTGTGTGTGTGAGAGAGTGTCCCCGAGTGTCCCCGCGTGTCCCCAGCCCGCCGAGCCCTCGCTGCTTTTCCCTCCCCATCTCCCGGCGCAGCCCGGCCATTGTCTCTGCCCGCAGCAGCAGGCGACAAAACATCTCCCCTCCCTGGCTGCCGAGCTCGGGGATGAGGGCTTTTTTCCCACCCTGCTTTTGATGGGGGCTTTTAAGGCGCTGTGGATTTACGGACACTCGCGTTCGTAGATTGCCGTGGGAGAGAAGAGCTGGGGGAGCAGTTGGGTGGGATTTGGCTGCGGGCAGGGTGTATCCTAACTTGGGGATGCGCTCCAGGGAATTTTGTAACGTGTAGCCTCGCAAAAATTATAAAAAAAAAATAAAAAAAGAGAGAAAGAGAGAGAAAACCATTGTCTTTTTTTTTTTTTTCTTTTAAGAGCTGAAACCCTCTATTTGTGTTTAAAAAAAAAAACACAAAAAAACCCACTTCTCTCTCTTCTTTCTGATTTATAATTAACACGATGGTAGAGGTGTGTCAGCCACTTAAACTGAATCTGTTCTTAAAACAAAAGTGTGTGTGTGTGTGTGTGTGTGTGTGTGTGAGTGCGGGGGGGCAGCTCTGGGAAGTGTGAGTCTGTTTAGGAAGGAACGCAAGTTGAACTTTAACAGAAATGGCAGACAGTCCAGTTGAACGGGTTCCTGCAACATCAAAAAGGTTTTATATCGCCCCTGGCTTTGCCTCAAAACTATAAATTTACTATCCTTTAAAATTCACTCGATGCATTTCACATTTGAGTAGAAATCGGGAGATCTCTATAAGTATATATATATATATATATATATATATATATATATATATATATTTCATATCGAGCCGTAGAAAGAGGATTCAGACCGAAAAAAAAAAAAAATAGAGCCCAACAATGCGGATTCAAGTATTTATTTGGATATTGTGAATAAATATGATCTGTAACACGCGCCAGAAGGGCTTAATCTTTACTGTAAATAGACATATATTGCAGTGACTGAGCATTTCTTCTTCCATTCCTTTAAAAATTACCTAAAAAAAGAAAAAGGAAAAAGCCTCTTTTTCTTCATTATTTACTTTAAAACCCCAACAACAAACTGCAAGTACAAAAGCACCGGAGGCAATCAATTCCTTGTATTAGAAATGTATAATTAAATATGTATTAAAACAAAAAGGAAATATACTTTTCTCTTCTTCTTCTTCCTCTTCTTCTTCTTTTTCTTTTTCTTCTTCTTCTTCGCCTCAAGCATTGCTTCATCTCAGTTCCATGATCCAGCTCAGCAGTGTCTACTTTCCACATCTTCCTCCGCTCAAGTTTATTGAAGTTCTGCCTCTTCCTCGCTAAACTTTTTCCCCCCTCTCCCTCTCCCCAAACTCTGCCTCTGCCAGCCCCCCTCGTCTGATTACATCTAGTAATTCTCCACTGAATGAACGTCATTTACAATAGTAGGGGAGCTCTCGAGCTGGCTGCCAGCTTCACGCTCCATTTGGTCCTGCATTCTCCCTTTAAAGTAGTCGTGTAATATTAATAGTCATGAATATCAATTATTATGAGGCGGTGTAGAGAAGGAAAGGGAGGAAGGGGTAGCGGAGCAGTCTGAGCCTAGCCTTGGGTTGAAGAGGATTGTATTTGGGAGCTCAAAGGCAAAAAAAAAAAAACAAAAAACCAAAAACCAAAACCAACAAAAACAAAAAAAAAAAGGAGGAAAAAAAAACCCCGAGAGGGAGGGGTAAATCATATATGTAGATAGAGGTTTCCAGGCTCGGTTTTGGGGGCACTGGTCTTTTTTTTTTTTCTTTTTTTTTTTTTTTTAACCTTTTTTTTTTTTGATGGATAGACTTCGAAATATCTCAAGCTGTTCTCCTGTGTCCAACACGTCCCTTTGCAGATCTCCTTGATATTTTTTTCCCTCCACTTATTAGTATTATCACCATTATTTTATTTTTAGCTATTACAAGACTTTTTTTATTTCCAGATGTTAGTCCACACCTATTCCGCCATGGTGAGTTTGGATCCATGTTGTACTAGAATTGCATGTTCTCTCTCTCTCTCTCGATCTGTTGTGTCTCTCTCTCCCTCTCTCTGTCTTTTTAAACGCCTTTGGCTTGGTAATTTAGCACAATAATTGGAGGAGGCTTGCAGCTGCTTCTCCCTTTTTGCATTGTGTGTTCCCGATTTGAGCTAGGGGAGTCTGGGGGGGCGACCAGGGGGAAAAAGAACTTTTTTTTCCTTGTTGTTTTTTTTTTTTTTTTAATTTTTTTTAAAAAAATCATGTGTGCCATCGCTTGTGGGGGTTTGAGCTACACTTTGTGGAATAGATATTTTTCTTGTTTACTTTAACCTCGCAGCTTCAGTGCGTTGGAGTTGGACAAAACTCCTCTCCCACCTTTTTTCTGAAGCCTCTACACACTCCCCCCACCCCCTGTCCCCCCCCACATCTCAAAGACTTTTCATTACAATTAACCCCCACCCCATTCTCTGGAATATAATATTGGAAAAGGAAACAAAAGACACTGGAAGTTGCTGCAGACATCATAGCGCCTGGATTTGTTCAATACCGATGTTTCATCTTTATTTTATTTGATTTTTTATTAAGTTAATTTTTAAGGGGTAGACTCCCTTTAAGCGAAGATTCCCCGTAGTGGTTTTTTGGGTTTTTTTCTTTTTTTTTTTTTTTTTCCTTTTTTTTTCCTTTTTCCCAAGTCCTTTTTAACACAACTTCTCATCTCGGAGTCTTCCGAGAAGTGCAACTTTCTTTTTGGGCTTTTCCACGTGAAAATGGGTTGGTGATTTTGAGTTGCACGACTTGAGCAGAGGGAATAAACAGATGTTGGGAAACTTTAGGCAGGAGAAGGGCTGGGTTGTCTGGATAGTTTGGTTTGGTGCTCTTAAT
Source organism: Parus major (assembly GCF_001522545.3). Taxonomy (NCBI): domain Eukaryota; kingdom Metazoa; phylum Chordata; class Aves; order Passeriformes; family Paridae; genus Parus; species Parus major. The sequence continues at coordinate 108,933,912 of NC_031770.1, forward strand.
TTTTTAAAGTGTTCTTTTCCCTTTGGTTTGATTTGAGGGGGCTGTGGATTGGGAATTATACCACTGGTCTGAAATCGCAGATCATACATGTATTTGGAGCACTAGTCCTACATTTTTAATTATGACATTTAGCAATTCTCCCTCACACCCCCCGCCCCTTCCCCCTCCTTGATAGTTCCTGGGAATAGACACGATGTGGGTGCAAAACATTTCTAATACGTGGCGGGGGAAGGGGACACATCTGAATCCCACTTTCCAGCTGTTTACATCCTATTTTGTTTTATTTCACTTCGGGGGGGTGGGGGGAGGGTTGTGGTCCTTTTACTTTTTCTTTTTTTTTTCCATTTTTTTTTTTTTTTTCTAAAAAAGATCCTCTTTTTTGTTGTTGTTTGTATGTCATTCCGCTTGTAGGACCGGCATGATGGAGTGCCCAGCCACAGTTCCAGGCTGTCCCAGCTGGGATCCGTCTCGCAGGGACCCTACTCCAGCGCTCCTCCGCTCTCTCACACCCCATCCTCGGATTTCCAGCCGCCTTATTTCCCACCCCCCTACCAGCCTCTTCCTTACCACCAAAGCCAGGACCCTTACTCCCATGTCAATGACCCCTACTCCCTAAACCCCTTGCATCAGCCCCAGCAGCACCCCTGGGGACAGAGGCAGAGGCAAGAGGTGGGATCAGAAACCGGGTCACTGCTGCCACAGCCTCGGGCCGCCCTGCCCCAGCTCTCGGGACTGGACCCCAGGCGGGACTACCACTCAGTTCGGAGGCCAGATGTCCTCCTGCACTCAGCTCACCATGGCCTTGACTCCGGCATGGGGGACAGCCTTTCTCTGCACGGCATCGGACACCCAGGGATGGAGGAGGTCCAGGTAAGGCACCGCGTTCCTTTCTCCCGGGCAAGGCAGATGGAGCCCCCGTCCCTGGGTCAGGAGTGATGGCTGAGGGATTTCCAGTAGTATTGCTGGGGGTTGCTATCCTTTTTCCACACCGGGTTTGTAACTGTGGTACTCCCCCTCCCCCTCCCTCTATTTTTCTAATTTTATTTTTATTTTTATTTTTTTAATAAGAGAATTTATTTCCTCGCCGTCACGCACAGGCTCTGCTTTATAAACCCTCCCCTACATGGCCAAGCAGCAAAGTGCAGGGGGAAGGCAGACATGCTGCTCTAAATATTCCACGTGTTTCAAAAGCTGGCAGAGTTCAAGCTTGGCTTTTCAAATTCCAGTTATTTCCCATGCAATCTCAGCTTCCACTCCCCTCCACCCCCCTCTCCTCCCCCCAGCCAATTTCCTGCCGTTCAGAGATTTTGATGAAACTGTCGAATTACTACATTTTTCATCCGGGAGGGAGGGAAATTATAAACAAAACCCCAAACAATGCAATAACTGGTGATCAGGAACAAGTCCCGCGTCCGTCCCCCCACCCCCCTTATTTGCGAAGTGTGCTTGGTAGGGTAGCACAGATTTTAAATAGTTTCATTCCCTCTTTTGGATAACAAAGGAGTTTCGCCGAGCTCAAAGCACAGTATTTCCCAGCTTTCTTCCATCCCACGCGAAACTCATCATCACGTGCTATTTCCTAAAAACAGAAGGACCCTTAACAGCTTCGCTGCTGGGGAGGTTTGCACCTTGCTGGAGCAGGGCATGGCCAGCCCGTGGGGACCCCCGAGACAGGAGCTGGAGCCTCCAGGGTCCAAATCCTGCCTCAGGCTCTCCTAATCGGGATTTTTGGGGTTCCCCTCCATGCGTTTTTATATATATATTTTTTTTTTTTAATTCCAATTTTTTATCGTATCTCATATCTGTATATGTATTTAGTCTTGGGATAAATAAAGGTATGGGCCACTGAATGAAATAACGACATCAAAGTTACAGAAAGGGGAAAAGAAAGGAGAAAAGAGGAGCTGGGAAGGTTTAAAAATAGCCGTGAAAAAGGATGCTGCTGAACATGAGAGGAATCAGAGGCAGGGAAGCGGAGGGGATGCGTTGCTTTGGCTTGAGGCTTGTCTTAGGGCTGCACGGGAAAATTCCCGAGCTTTGCTGGGGAGGAATGTTTTAGAAAAAGAAAGGTTTTGCTGTTTGGATTTGCTCCTGCCTCCGAGCTCAGTGACCGCCGGGTCTCTGGTTTCTGCTGATTTCCGAGGTGGCTTTGAGACCTGGGGGCAGCCCCTGACCGCCAAGGGTGCGATGTGCAGGTCTCGTCTCGCATTCCTGGCTCAGACAAAGTGCTTTGCAAGTCAAGGCGAGTTTTACCTTTGTGAATGCAGAAAGGAGATCGCTCCCCTCCTTTCTCTCTGCAGCCGATAGGCGTTAAGTACTGTTTGTGCCTGGGTATTTACACTTTCCCCAAAGAATAGTCGGTAATTGTTGTGCTTTTGTGAGAAACGGAGTAAAACAGAGGAGAGAGAAGGGAAAGGAAGGAGATAAAAAAAAGAGAAGAATGCTGAAAGGACAAGAGAGGAAAAGATAGAGAAGAGAGGGAAAGGAGGGGGAAAGATAGGGAACGAGAGAGAAACACATAAAGAAGAAAAGAAAGAAAGAAGAAATAGGAAAGGAGCTCAAATAAAGCAGCTCTCCATCCGTTTCCCAATAAAACATCCCTTCTGCAGGAAGGGCACTGCACTGGCGGAAAGTGCCTGTCCCCGATCGTCCCAGAGCTGCGGGGCCACCCGCGGCCACCCGCGACCCGCTCGCCAGGGTGCGATGGGATGGGGACAGGATGGGATGGGGACAGGATGGGATGGGGACAGGACGGGATGGGGACAGGATGGGATGGGGACAGGACGGGATGGGGACAGGATGGGATGGGGACAGGATGGGATGGGGACAGGACGGGATGGGGATAGGATGGGATGGGGACAGGACGGGATGGGGACAGGACGGGATGGGGATAGGATGGGATGGGGACAGGATGGGATGGGGA
>NC_031770.1:108936934-108964166 GCF_001522545.3 Parus major
GGACAGGACGGGATGGGGATAGGATGGGATGGGGACAGGATGGGATGGGGACAGGACGGGATGGGGATAGGATGGGATGGGGACAGGATGGGATGAGGACAGGACGGGATGGGGATAGGACGGGATGGGGATAGGATGGGATGGGGATAGGATGGGACAGGCGAGGCTGTGGATCAGCAGGGCTGGGGCTTTTTTGGGATGCTGAGACAACAGGGAATTAAACAGACCCCTTACTTCTGAAAGTTTGTTCCCAGGTCAGGGGAGGAGGGGAAGAGGGAGAGGAGGGTATCCTAACACGTGAAGGGAGAGGTGTCCCACTGCAAGTTAACGCAGGCAGCAGGGAAAGCAGCCTAGAACTCGCTGCTGCCCCTCAGCATTCTCTATTCTTTTCCCTCAACTAGTGACAGATGAAGCTGGGCAGTTTTCCATCTTGATATTTAATCTGGGTTTATTCTAGATTCGAGGAACCTTTTCTAGCAACAGGTTTTTTATTTAGGCGACATATACTCATTATCCACCATCACTAGATACAATTTCCAGGAAGGGTTTGAAATACTGGGGGTTTTTTCTTATTTCAGTAATCCAAAGGGTTGAACGGATGTATAGTTGGATAAAGATGTTTCTCTTTGCTTAACTTATGCATGTCTGATCGAATATGTGCCATGAGAATGGGCTGGGCTGAGGAGAAGGAGACAGAGAGTGCGTGACAGAAAGAAACAGTGGTTATTTTATAAACATCTAATCCAGTCCATGTGTGAGCCATTGTCCAGGGCTAGAATTAAGTGATTGTAACACGATAGCTCTCTGTTATTGTAAACAGGACACACTGTATTGCTATTGCTGCCTCTCTCGAGAGGAATTTTCAATCTGCGATTTACAACCTTCAAGACAGAGAACAGAGAAGCCAAGACCTACTTATTGAACAAAAATTTGCATCATCTAATAGGGACTCTGAAAAAAAAAAAATCCGGTATTACAACCCCACATATTCCCCCCCACCCCCCCCCACCCCACTGGCTGGGCAAAAGTAGGGTTACAGTAATAAAGGATTAGATGAAGGAAAAAAGGAGGGGGAAATTCAGATTCTTTAGACTCTTTGAAGAGAAATGTAGAGCTCAGTTTTAAGGTTTTCACTCAGATGAATCCATAGAAGTTGAACAAGGTGGTTACAGACAGTACTTAGGAAGCTTCATGCTATCAGATTATTGGAGGAGGGAAGGGAGGGGAATCTTCCTCTCCAGATTTTCCAAGTATACCTGGAAACTCATCACCTTTCCCCTCCCTGCACACACACCTCCGCTCCTCCTCCTCCTCACTCACGCTGCTACTACGTGCTAGAGCTAGAGACACGGAAAGTTAAGTTGCACCAAAACACCCAAGTCTCTTATAAAGTAACCCCTGGTATCACTTTTAACTAAAGAAGTCTAGTAATTAAAAGTCTGAGTTGTTTTTCCACGTTTCCGCATGCAGTCCTAATTAAATCTTTACGATCCTCTCTGTGACTATTAACTGCCAGCATGCTGAGCGAATATCCTGTACAAAAACCCAGCAGGAGGGCGTAATTAGATAGAAAATCAGACAGGAGTCTTCTCATTAACTACAACAACTAACCCACGTTGCTGATGGAGCGAGCTGAGTGCACGCACACGCATAAAGGGTGCGCGCAACCATCGAGTCCAGACATAAGGTGAGATAAGGAGGAAAAACGAGGAAAAAAAAAAAAAAAAAGGGAAGATGATGTTTCACGTTTACCTCCGTTTCTGTGCCATCGAGGTTTCTGCACTCCAGCAGGCTGCAGGATTTGCTCATCATCCCTCGTTGGGAGCTGCTCAGGGAAAGGAGGGAAAGACTTTGTAATTTTATTTTGTGCCCTTTAGGTATGGAGCCTATTGATTATGAGAGAGAGACACAGCCATGCCCAAACACAGCACATAAGGCACCGCTCTGTGTGTGCGCTCATTTGAGGGTGGATTCGAGGAAAATGAAAGGAAAGCTCTCACAGAAAATATTGTTCCATCGCATTTTGGGGAGATGTAATTTTCTCCTAACCCGCATTCCATCTGGAATGTCTCCGCAGAGCACAGAGACGGAGATAAGGGCTGGATGAGAATAAGCTCAGCTTCTCGTAGCAAAGATAAAGTTAAAATAATGAAGTGTTAATCATTGCTTTGCTGAAAAGGTGCTTTGCTCAGCAAGGAAAAACGTGACAACTGCCCAAATATGCAATAACACCGAAAACTCCAAACTTAATAGTAATAGTAATGGGAAAAATAAAATAATAAAGCCAAGTCCCCCTTTTCTTCAGAATTTACCCTAAAAACGGAGCCTGTTGGAATTCTGCAATAAATTGTTCTTACGACACCTCTTCTTTTTCGGAGGTGGCTTTACCGTGCTGAACGCAGATTCGGCAGTAATTTTGGTTTGTTTGTGGGGTTTTTTTGTATCTCCCACTTTCGTTTTGAGAAATGAAACCCAACATTTTCCGTGTCCTCTATGCCCGTCTTTGTTCTCTTCCCTGCTAAAGAAGTTAATTCCATAATAACAGGTGTGCTCCTTGGCTGGCTGCAAAGAAAGGCGAAAAAAGAGGGGGGGAAACAAGGCTTTGAAATTCGGAGACTTTTTTTTTTTTTTTTTTGTCCTAGGCAATCAATTTGATGGTTCATACTTTTGATAATGTGTATTCCCGCTCCTCCCTCCCCGTCCCTACTAATTCAGGACATGGAAGCAACCTCGGGAGCTGTAAATCTCTTTCTGCTCGTCCCCTGTACGATGTGGGCGTTGCACTGCGCTCCGAAAGGCTCCGGCTTTAATTAAAAGTCCATAATGTAAACTATGATATATAAAAAGTAAATGGCCCTTGAATTATTAAGTTGTAGCAGGGTTAAACAAACAAACAAGAAAAAAAAAAGGAAAACAAAAAAAGAAAAAGGAGGAGGGGGAGGAAAGGGGAGGGAGCATTTAAGTTGTCCTTAATCGTGTTCATTTATGTCATGCAATAGATCTTGCAGATGTTGCCAAATTGCCACATTTTCAAAGGAAGAAATATAAAGCTTTATGGAATGCAAAGAAGTCTATGTGATATCTATGTTTTATAAGATAACAAAACCAGTATTGCACCCCATATGCTTCACACCTCTTTTTGTTTTATTAGAAAACTATATAATTTGTAAGAATTTAATTTCCTTGTCGATTGGGGGAAATAATAATAACAACAACAACAATAATAATAATAATAATACCAACGATAAAAAAAAATCCCTCCTCCCTTAGTGAATTAATATAAATGGAAATAACAGGGACCCCAGTTTGGAATGACATGATTTATGTACGCGATTCTTTAATATCCAGTCAATTTGAATAGTGATGTTTTTATATCCACAGTCAGTTGAAGATGCCAATAACAGCGGTATGAACTTATTGGACCAGTCTGTCATTAAAAAAGGTATGGATTATTCCAACAAGCTAGACAAACTTTTACTGTGTAAAAGCGATATCTCCATGATATATTTTGACTTTGGGGCAATGAATTTCTCCGGGAAGCAGGCACCCATGGCAGCAAGATGAATAGTTGATTGGATCAGCAGATAGAGTGAAGGGATAAGACGCGAAAGGAAAAGTTTCTATCCCCGCCCTTCAAAGGGTTTAATTACACGAAGGCTTTCTAACGGGGCACCCCCTGCTCCAGTGCAGCTTCCACCGCCCCCCTTCCCTCCCCTCTCCCCCCGATGCTCTTCGGTGCGGACCCCTCGGTTTTTAATGGGGGAAGGTGTTGATTCCCTTTGGGGCTTAAATGCATTTCCCAGGCGAGTGAAAGGCGGAGAGGAGAGAAGGAGATGCCCATGGAAGGGCAGACTCAGCCCCCTTCCCCCAGGATTCCCCCCTTCCCCATGCCCATTTTTTACATCTTTCTACATATGCGCCCATGATTTAGTGTAACTGCAGAATCACCCCATACTGTTAAAGCGAATGTGATATTAACAAATGTTTGCAGTCTCTCGTACAGCTGTAAGCAAAATAATTAACTAATTAAACTAATTAAATGTAATTACAATAACTCATTTTGGGCGTATTGCAGCTGCTTAATTTTTTTACATTTCTCTGACAGTCACTGGAAGATGCTTGGCGATTAGTGTTGTGTTATGCTGATAGACATTAAACAGATCACGCGCTGCAAATGGAGGGAAAGCTATCTTTAATTATCTAAGGAGTTTCTATTTCTAGATTCAATTTTAAGTACCAGAGATGGGATTTAAAAACGCTGTCCCTTATGCTTACTATCAACTGCGCTTATCTCCAGGACCTTGTTATTGTCAAACGCGCACAAATAATTTAACAGCGACGATTTTCTAGGACGTAAAGCAAAATAACAGGGAGGGTGTTTATCTAAAATGTGTTGAAGGCAGCATGAGGTCCTTCCGTGTATTTATTGCTTGTTTTGTTGTTGGTTGGTTGTTGTTTTTGTTTTGTTGGTTTTTGTGTTTTTTCGTGTTTTTTTTTTTTTTTTTTTTTTAATTTAAATCTCCGTGTACGGGCTCTCTTTCACACACGCGATCAAATTCTTGTTATTTGAGCGAGGACAAATGAAAACTTGAAGACCATTTGACAGCACCATTTATGACTATCGGTTGAAAGGTCGAAGGGTTTGGGGTTGTTTTTTTGGTTTTTGGGGTTTTTTTTAAGAAATAGAGAGTTACTTAACTTTTAAAAAAAATGAAAAAAAAAAAAAGGTGGTATGTTTCTGCTGTTTTGGTTCAATTTGGATGTTTGGTGAGATTTATACTCAAGGTCTGTAACCTGATGGTTTCTGGTTCTATTTTTAACTTTTTTTTTCTCACTCTCCTCCCTCTTCCCCACCCCCACTTGACACCTCATTCACTCCCTCTTGGGTGTATTTGATTAATTGGTACTTGATTTGTGGTCGAGACACTCCTTTCTAAGGTTGTTCCGTGCTGGTCTTTCGCAGAATCCAAAACCCAAAATGCTTTTGTATTTTATTTTTATTTTTTTTTAAACACGCCTGTATCTGTCCCTCCTTCAGCTGACGAGGACAGCGGAGATATTCCCTGTGCGTGCTGGGTGGTGCGATTAGACAGCGAGTAGCACTAAAATGCGAATGCCTGCAATCATTACGTGTTAGGTACAGGTTTTTATATGCTTTAGGCATATATTTAGGTGTGCTTTGTGCGTGTGGGCATTGCAGCGGCCCCAGATGGAGCAGCTGCTGCCTAAAGAGACCCAGTCCCATCTAGGTGGGATTACTTGTGCCTATTTGCAGCCAGAAGAAGAGATACTCTGAGTTTACACATGATGAACAGGAGACACATGCTCTTTCAAAATAAGGTTACCAAAAAGGAGCCTGAGATGCATTTGCTACTGTTTAAAAGTCACTGTAGCAGCATTTTCTCCTTAGACGTAAGGCTGAGATCCAAGAAACTTTCCAGCATAAAGGAATACTGTATTATATTTTCTTCCTTTTTTTTTTTTCTTTAATTTTTTTTTTTTTTTTGCACAGCGAGTTTCCTGGGTGCAGAGGAAGAGAAATGGGTAATAAATAGCAGGTCACATTTGTGGCAGTCAATATTTAATCAGGACGAGGGAAGGAGCAGCGCAGAGAACGTTCAGTATCAATTTCGCTTTGTTCCCTGCAGTTTGTAGCCGTGAGGGTGTACTTTGAGACAAGAAGAAGTTATTTAAACTCTGTGAGTCGTTCTTGCAGGCAGATGGCACAGATGGATAGACAGACACACAGGTATTGACAGGTTTTTGTGCAGGGGAACACTCCTGTGACTCGTATTTGGCAGACAAATCGCAGGGGGTCTGCTTCACCCAATCCCTGTTCAATCCCTAAAATTCTTTAATTGCAAAGTAGTGGGAAAAGTATGATGGGGACTCGAAGCCTAAACTTAATTACATCACCCAGGCTGTGTCTGTTCCTTTATGGCCTCTGAGGCCTGCAGAGGGAATTTCCTCTCTATGCAAAAGGTTTGCCAAAATATTAAGGAAATTATATAAGGATTCATACACGGGTATTGATTTATCTCACGTATCGATCCCACACAACAGATTACATATACCCAGGCTCCTGTTATGTTTGCTATCTGAGCTTACTTGACATTTCTGAAGTAATTTAGTTAAGAGGAAATGAGTTGTTCCCAGTAGAGAGAGCAAACGAGTGGAGTGAAGGTAGCCAGCGTGATAAATGGCTCTTTCATTTGGAGATCTCCAGAGCTCGTTTAAGGCTAATTTTCTGTATTAGCCCCCTTTGAGCTATTAATGCAATAGGCAGGGACCGTGGCCCCTTGTCTCTTAGCTGCCCCATTAGAGCGAGCATTAAGCTACCAAGCCTGAACTCCACTGTGGTGGTGGTGGCGCTGAAATAATGAAAGGTGCTTTTTAAACTCCCCTAATCTAAACTGGCAGAGGGTGGTTAATACGATTTGAAGGGGGCTGGTCAATGAACAATCAATAAACTAATAATGAGAAGGATGCGGTACATTAAGAGTCTAAAAATCCAACAAGACATTAAAAAATCATCTCTAACTCCCACTTCCATTAAGATTTGGGTGGTGGAAGTGGGAGGGAGGGAGCCAGATAAATCATCAAGATGATAATAATTGCCAAGAGCATTAATATCAGATTTAACTCAGCTTTCAGAGCTTACCGGCTGCACACTTTGAGGCCTTTCCCTCACTTTTTTTTTCTGAAATGAAGGGAAGGTTTGCCATGTGTCAGGAATAAAAGATCGAGTCCCCTTGTCAAATGCTCATCTGAAATTTCCTTGGCACTCTCTATGGTGAAAGAAGTTGTCTTCCTGCAAAACCTTACATGGCCTGAGTCCCAAGTTAATTTTTTGTGACTCTGGGGCAGAGTCAGTGACCTTAAAATTATTCTGATGTATTTATTTACTTTCAGCTCTTTCTGACGATAGTCTGCACACTCACATCTGATTTAGCATGAAAGGCCATTTTAATTTGAAGACCTTAATTCATGCTCTTGCAAACATGCCCCGTTGTTCCTCCCGTTTTAAGGAAACACTTGAAAGAAGGTGTCCTAACCTTTTGTTTTTAGCTGTTAATAATCCAGCACGAGTTTCCTCCCCACCCCTCGGAGCAGCTGATAAATCATTAACTGAGAACCACTCTGGCCTCAGCTTTTCAGGTGATGGATCTGGGGCTCATGAGATGCTGCTTCCATGCCACTCATTTCCGTGCTTATTCCTGGATTACCCACTGAACCTGAGGATCCTCTTTAATTAAACGCAAAACAGTTTCGAGGGAATACATTCCACCTGGACATTTATTCCCGGCTTTCAGGGAACGGGGGCTGCGGTGGAGGAGAGGGGGGATGAGTGAGACAGCAGGAAATGCGAGATGAACGAGCATATCTTGTATTTATTCCTTAAAATTCAGATAAGCTCCGGGTCCCTGTAGTTTCAGCCTCTAAGACTCTTTTTACCCGGTCGTTTTAGGCTTGGCTACTGAGTCAGACGGAATCACCACTTAAAGTCCTGTTATTAGCACGGACAAAGGACTTTCTACTCATTTAAAGCCCAATAGGCAGAGTAAAAAATTTCAAAGTAGTTTGAGAGTTTATTAGTAATTAAATTGTCCACGGCATTTTTAGCAAGAAATACAAGAAATGTTTTTATTGATTGATTATTTCACTGAATGTTCGACTACGATATTATTCAGCTGGGTTATTGCAATGATATCAATGGTTTAAAGCCTTATTAAAGAGCTGTTTGCAGGACATAAATCTTATTTCTTTAGTTTTGCTGTAGTCAAAACAGCTTTTTTCACCCTATTTCCACTTGTGCTTTCACATTCGTGCGCATTTTCACACTCTTGTGGCGAGCAGCCCAAGAGAAAACCATCACCAAAAAAACAGGAAAAAAAAAAAAAAGGAAAGAAAAAGCCTAAGACTTAATGTATGCACAGAAAATTGTAAACATGTAAAGAACTGAAAGCTTCACGCTGAGTTTCGCCATGCTCCATTTCCCCACCATTTCCTGCTGTCGTTCTAAAGCGATCTCACTCATCTAGAGATCCCGTTTGCAGGAACAGTATGCTTATAATTACTAACAAATCAAGCGGCTACTGTTGCTCTCCCGGTTTATTGATAAGCTGAAGAGAAATGGAAGGGGGAGAAATGACAAAGAGGCTGGAAGCAACCACAGAGAAAAAGGGGGAAAAAAAAAAAAAAAGGAGGAAGGAAAAAGATAAAGGGATGAAAAAGGAGAGGGGGGAAAGAGAGAGACAAAGGAGGCAAATAGAGAAGTATAAGAGAAGGGAGAAGGCAGAGATTTTGAAAGGGGGAATTATGTATTTGTGAGTGCTCACAAACACACAGAAAGTAGTTTGGGGATGAAAGCAAATCGAACAGTTTCTGCCTGGGATGACAAGAACTAGATGGGATAAAGTGAAAGCAGGGGTGGTGGGGACGCTGCATGGATATGTGTGTGTTATTCCGTGTCATTTCAGCAGCTGTGGCAGTCCCTGACCAACTGGGGAAGTTGACATTGGCTAAAAATATACTCTGCATTGGGGTTTATTTACATACGCACAGGGATTTGACACATGCAGCTGCACGCACGGACGTGGAGATCTCCTCACCCACAAAAGCTCCACGTTCTGTTATCTCTGCTGATGTCTGGGCTGGATCTGAAAAGCTCCAGCCATGATAAACATATAGATATGATATAGATAGAGATAATTCATTCCATGGCAAACACTTTTTTGAGGCAGCATTAGGTAATTTACAGAAGATATAGAGCCTAGATAGAATAAATCTCTCTGAAGCTATGAAATTGCGATAGATATGCTTACACCGCCTGGCAAGCCTCTCAAATGGGCTCAGAGCTATCAGGCTCCAGCTGATGGGTTTGTTCATACCAACCTTTTCAGGGAATCACTGCTAGGAAAAGAAGCTGAGGAGCTCTTAGCATAGCAGGGAAGGGAGCCAGGCTGCTTCCCAAAAGCAATTTGCAAGGGGAAAAAAAAAAAAAAAACAACCCAACAAAAAACACGGAGCACGTGAAAATCCATAATTCAAAGGTTAACTAATGTAATGAGTGCTCCAAAAGGCCAAAGCGAGTGGGGTGAGGTACATTTAAGCATTGCACGGGTCCTTCTCTCTTTAGTGAGTTTGGACTAAGATCAGATGTTCGTGGAATTGCTGCCTCTTGTTTAATTTCTCAGTTCACTGGACAGTGACCTGATAAACTGGTCACTAAATATAGCCACGGTAAAGGTGTGCTCTAACCACGGAGCCCGTGTGTTTGTCCCAAGAAAAAAAACACAGTCATGAAAATCTGTCTGGTGGCACTGCTTCAATCCAACTTTCTTCTTTCTTCTTTTTTCTTTTTTTTTTAATTTCTATTTTTTTCTTCTTGATGCCTCACTCAAACAAATCATTGTGCATGAAATAAGAGATATATTTATATATAATGAGGGGGAAAGTACAAATGTAATTTTTTGGTCTGCGGGTACTGCCTCTGATATACAGATGAGTTTTTTCCTATAGAATCAATGGCGAAAAAAGAGTTTAATAATGGCAACGAAGGCAGGAGCGGGCCTCTAACTCTTTTATAACTGTTTCTGAGCCATTCTCAAACTATTTGAAACCGCCTTTATGAGCTGCATAAAGTGCCTAACTAAAAATAATAGAGAAATAGGAATCCATTTCACTTTCCGATTCCCTGAAGTCAAGCCACTCAAAATAATTTGTTTACACTGGAGACTACATACAAGGCATACGAAGCAATATGTATATCTAAAATCGACATGCCTTTTGGTTTTTAGCTGTTATAGAGCTTTTATTGTGGGGGTCTGGTCTGGCAGTAGGAAATGATCTGCAATAAAAACAGTGAAACACGGTTGTGTCTATTCCATGCACTGAGGTTATAAATTTGGCAATTGCCCAGTAGTTAGCACTTGGTAATATATTAGGATACCCGATCTTATTGTTTAGCAACTCCAGACGACTTAAATATCCGCTCAACCCTAATGGTTTGATTCTCCAGATATGTTGCAAATAAACAGGGCTTTTATGACTTAACTGACATGTATTATAACTACCTAAATAGCTGGCATATGTGCATAATAGAACCTTATTATTTGCCGAATTGGTTTTGCAATTGATTGAGTGGAAAGGGGAGATTGTGGAGCAGTATCTGCTTGAAGAGGGTGTGTAATCAATTAGTCTTCTCCTCTGAAACATGCCCGCTGGACTGCCAGGTCTCTCTCACCAGCAAAAACCCCAATTCCAGTGTATATTTTCTATAAGGAAACGCATGTTGCCGTGGATCTGAGAGGAAGCTGCAGTAGCAGCTGTCAGCTCTTATTAACTCCTGCATAAAACATACCTTAAGTATGGTTTGTTATCAATTACTTGCAGAAATGAAACAACTGGGAAAATGCAGCGAGGCTCCCTATAAATTAAAGTGATTGGGTGATTGATTAGAGCACCTGCTGTAAATCATAACAGTTACACACAATTATGAGGGAGCTATTTTAGTTCATTTGTAAACAAAATTCATGTCATGGGGGAATTGCTCTCAGTTTTAGTTTAACCAATTTTTTTTTGTTTATTTCTGAGTGTGTCTGGTTGCTATTATAGGAATTTGTTTGTTATAATCCCTTGGTTGCTCTTAAAATAACCTCACTGGTTTCTCAGAAATACTTCTTTTTATCTTGGAGAGAACAACATGGTTTTATTTAGTTTAGTTTCACTTTATCATTCTCCTTTTAGTTTTCCCTATAACTACCTTTAAATACATGTTGCAGTAACTAAATCAGTTTAATTTAGGGGCAGGAGAGTTCTAATTCACGGACAGCACAATATGATCAGAGTGGAGAGCACCATGGTTAGACCAGATATTTTTTTTTCCTGGTGTTCATCTTTCTGAAGGAAAAGACTCATTTTATTTCATAAACCAGACTTAATAAAAACACAAAGCAATAACAGAGCTGTCTTCTCATTGCTGTATCCTCCAGCCTTGATACTTATTTAAGACAGCAACTCCCTTTGTGTAGTGAATTTATTCCTGGCTCAGCTTAGCAGTAATGGAAACATTAGCCAAAAAAAAGTAAATTTTCCTCTTTTTTTCCCCTCCAGAAAGGCGCTGTCCGTTGTACAAAAGGCATCGGGGGGCTCTGGGTGAGACACAGGCTCAAACCCGAAAGTTGCCAGGTGCTTGCCAATATGTATTTTATTTCCCAATGATCAAACCCTGCATAGAGGCTGTACTGTACCACCCTTCTCTCCATCCATCATTCATGGAGCACTTTCCTAGAGGTTGGGGGAGCAGCACCCTTTAGGTTGCTGGAGGTAGCCAGAGATTCAAAATTCCCTTTCATTTTGCTGTTCTGTGCATGTCAGGGAGACTGTGGTTATCCTGTGCTCCTTCCTGGCGTGATGGTTTCTCTCTCCCCTCCTCCCGTTTTCTTTCTCCAGTTCCGGTTCCTCCAAAATCTGTTACTTCTCTGATGATGAATAAAGATGGCTTCCTGGGTGGAATTTCAGTCAATACCGGAGAGGTGTTTTGCTCTGTACCTGGCCGCTTGTCTTTGCTTAGCTCAACTTCAAAGTATAAAGTAACTGTGGGAGAAGTTCAAAGACGCCTTTCCCCTCCAGAGTGTCTGAACGCGTCCCTCCTAGGAGGAGTACTTAGAAGGTAAGAGGCTGGGGAAAACGTGTCAGTGTGTCTGGGCCTCCATGCATGCACCAGAAATCCTTGGTCAACAGCACAGATGATTTCAAACATGCATTGATCCTACTGTCAGAGCCTGTGTGTGTAATGCTGGGGATAAGGCAAAAATATGCTGTGTTCAAACATTGGGATGAATGTATGGAGAGCAGAGAAAGATTTGGCCTTGTTTATCCACAAACGAAGGAACTGAGACAGAAAGACTTTCTCCTCGTCCATGCACACACACTTTCTGTATTTTCTCCTCCTCACACTTCTCTCTTAGAAAGTGGACAAGATAAAATGCCATGATGGGCACGTTTCAGGCTGAACTGCCAGTATTTCAGGACCTGATGTATTTCTAGGGATTTCCTAGATAAACCCATGAGGCTTCCTCTGTATGGCAATAATGATCAGGCAATTATGTCAATTATGGCACGTGGTGTCACACACGAAATTGGCAGGGATCTGATGGGCAAACTGTAAGGTAGGCAAGTACCCGACTTAAGAAAAGCCACCAACAGGGAGCTCTGAAAGCCAGAAACTTAGTGTTTCACACCGAGAAAGATGCTAGAGCTCATAGCTGGTCTAGGGGCTTTTGCTGCTTAATATTTGTGCAAGTCACCCACTAATGTCCTGGTGGGTTTTGCTGAAGATCTCAAAATTGTTGGCATTATTGGTACTGAAGAAAGTGGGGAGCAAGGAATAACCTTGAGGTCCTGTTGCCTCTCCATCGTAACAAGTGGGGGACTGTGCTTTTATGTAGAAGCAACAAGAATTTAAACTCTGAGACCATTAGCTGGAAATGCTACCAGGGAGAAAGGGGTTTTTCTTCTTGGCAGTGCCTGAGGGACTGTGAATTGTCAGCAGGGCTTGTCTGTAAGAAAGATGAGCTCAGGCTCTATCTCCAGTCAAACAGGGGAGAAGCCATGAGGGAACGATATGAGGTACCAGTTCACACACACAAGCTGAGAAGGTACAAGATGTCATTTTCTGTGTGCGAGGTAGACACCAAACTGGAATAAAAATCATAACTTTTAGACGGGGACAGATGCATGCAAATTGACAATGAATAAACTTCAGATCACATTTAAAAGCTGCTAATCTTAGAGGAGGAAATATCTTGAGAACTCCTATAGCAGCCCCTAGAATATGTTTGCTCTAAGGTGCTTTAAAATGAAGTTGATATTTTGGGTTCCCCCCTCGTCAAAAATTCTGTGATGATGTCAAGGGCTCTGGTTCCATGTCTGGAGACGAGGGGGAAAATTCTGCTACATGTGTTTAGTCACCCAAATACACACGTGAGAATTAGGGTCTCCTAAAATAGCTGCTGTTCCATGTGAATGTCTGTAATCATTGCTCAGCTGCCAGGGAGAGCAGCAAAGATTTTTACTTACAGATGCAAACCTGCCTGCTCCTTCTGTGAGGCTACAAATGGAGCAGGGAGAACATCTGAGAGATGCTCTGTAGAAAATATAATTACCAAGGTAAAGAAGCATTATTATTGAACTTTAACAGATTTCTGGACGTGGCCCAAGCCATAATTATTGGCTGCTGCTGACTTCAGTTCCTATCTTGAATCTAAATTTTAAACAAGATTTTGGTTGAGAGCAGATGAAATATAGAAAGCTGCTCTCTTGCAATTCTGACATCCAGCCCTATTTACTTCGATATAGAGTAGTGGAAAGACAGCCTGGCTTCTCTGTAGCTTCTGGTTTCCTAAGTGTGAATTCTAATTCTCCAACAAATTTTAAGTAAGAATTAGGAGAAAGTTGGGATACACTTTGTTTTTAGGTGCCAAAACTCTCCCTGACTTTGCAGGTGTCAAGATTTCATCCCTGGGGGTTTACATATGTATGAGTGTTCGAACAATAGCTCTGAATTTCCCACGTAGACCTCACTCACTCTTTCATTGCCCTTATCAGTAACCTCCGACAGATATTCCAGTCTTCCCTCAGGCAATCCATTCCCTCTTTATAGCACCCTGCCCCAGGTGAGCTCTTCCTCTCAGCATCGCCTCCTCGCACAGGAACACACTCACAGGCTGGCAAACAGTTTAATAAATATTTCCCTCCTTTTCAATTTATCCACAGGCGCGTGCAAACACCCTTCGAACTTTTCAGGTTTATTTGTTTTTTTAATCCCCTCGGAATAACAGAGGGTTTAATCTTTTTCTACCTTCCTGCCCATCCCTTTACTACATCTTAACGCAAGCTGGTATCATACCCACTTGCTCTCTAGATTAGAACGTCTCCATTAATTATTGCTGTTTGATGTTATTTGATTTCCTTGAATAAAATCGGGAGAAAAGTGGGTTCATCCCCACTTCTACCCCTGGGAGATATTAAGAAAATCTCAGCAAATCCAAGCAGAAATCAACACCCCCAGAGTCCTTAAAGTTGAGTGAAAACCCTCCCAGGCTTCGCTGACTGCACAGACTAAACGTTTCTTCCAGGAACACTGCGGGGTTAATCACGATGTTAATTTCTTTGCAATTCTAGAGCCAAATCGAAAAACGGGGGGAGATCTTTGCGAGAAAGGCTAGAAAAAATCGGTTTGAATTTACCAGCCGGCAGGCGTAAGGCCGCAAATGTCACTTTACTCACCTCCCTGGTGGAAGGTAAGCCGAGGGTCGCAGCTCCCTTCACACCCCTGCCTGCTCTGAGCTCCTGTCTGACAGTCATAAACCAAAACAAACCAAATCGAATGAAAACTAACAAAAAAAACCCCCACCAACTTTTGGGATCAGGTGGGAAAACCTTGTGGAGGTGAAAATCAGGGTGGGTTAGGAGGAACTCCATCACTGTTAAGGATACAGTTCCCAAAAAAGAAGTCACTGTCTGGAGGATCAGTGATCCCTCTTGGTGGCAGGAGTGAGGGAGTGTGTCTGTGTGGGTACGTGTGGATATGTGTGTGAACACTTGTGTGCATGTGTAACTCTGCAGGGCAATCCCATTCCTCATGCTGTTAAATTCCACCCTGTGATCTCCAGCTCCAGGTCTGCTCCATCCTCCCGCTAATTCGCTCCTCTTGAGCTGATTTATGGCATCTACAAGATGCTCAGTGAGGAAAAAATAACACAAAATTATTTGTTAAAAATACTTTTTCTTTTTCTTCTTTTTTTAAAATTTTTGATAAGAAAACAGGGCAATTTAAGAGTAGCAGAGCTCAGTTTCCCTTAAGGTGGCTGGAGCTGAAAAAAGAGACCAGCTTCTCCTAAGGAAGGAGAGAGGGAAGGTCAGACTGAAGTTTCAAGTCATTTCAAGTCAACTAATGTCATTTTGGTGGCCAGCGTGTTTCTTTGATTTGTGGTTTCTGTATCGACAAGGAAAAGTTAGAGCCACTAATAAGTTTAGAGTTATGTGCATGTTTATGTTAAGAGAAGTTGGACTTCCTCCAAAAGAAACCTAACTGGAATAGTATGGATGCAATTATGAATTATATGTGTCTACATTACACATGCACACCGAGAGGCGTATAAATGATCCACTTATCTCTTCTGCGTATAAAGCGAGCATAAATATTTGTGCTAGATATTAACTTTTCAACTCTTTGGATTGAGTTATGTGAGCGACAAGACCTCGCTGCTTGCAGAGCTGAAGGAAGGCTCGGGAAAGGACGGGGGCTGAGCTCTGTCTGGTACCCGCATGTGGGTGATGCCGAGAGCACGGCTCAGGGTGGGTTCCGGGTAAAGGGTCTCGGTGTAGAAGGTGTGAAGCATTTCGGGGGGCACAAGTGCCCTTGAGAGCCCTGTTAGTGCAGCTTCACCCCCGCCGTGTGTGCGGAACACCGTGCGCTCTGCCCGCAGCAGCACCAGCCCCTCCCCGAGGCTGCTGTGAGGCTCAAAAGCCGGTGGGGTTGTGTAGTGATGCTAAAATCTGTGTCAAGTGTGCAGTAAGGTGTACATTCCCCTCCTCTCCCCTGATTCCCTTACAAATCAACAGTTTGCCTCCAGAGAGTTCCCTCCTTTTGGAAGAAGCTGCACCTGATGGAGTTTTATCTCCTTTTTTCTTTCTTTTTTTATTTTTTTTTCCTCTCCTTCCTGCCGGCAGCCAGGTTTAGCATCTCCAGGAGCAGGAAAGCTCCGGTCCGTCCCGGCCCGCGTTGCCCGAACGCTGCCTGGGAGGACCCTGCCCTGCTCGGGACCCCCCTCCAGGCTCTGCCCTTGCCTTCATTAACCGGTTTGATGATTAGCGAGAAGTATTGGAGAGCAGGAGATGACGTTGGAAAGCAACTCCTGATAGTTAAAAATAACGTGGTCCTGGAGTTATTAGACATACCTGCTTGCTGGAAATCTTCCCCCTCGTCCCTCGGGCGATGCTTTAGAGGGTTTAACGCTTTATTCTAGAGGGGCTGAGCTATAATCTGCTGGAATCCCTCTAGAGTCTGAGGGGTTTTTTTTCCCCCTCCTTTTTTCCTCCTTTCTGCAGTTACTGTCTTCTTCTTGTGGCATGAAGTACATCTGTAGGAGTTGGATGACACAAACCTCTGTAGGCAAGAAACCTGAAACCAGGCAGGCAGGAAAAGTGAATTAGAATTAGAGTTAGAATAATAATTATTTTGTTCACAGAAAAAGTTGCCATTAGTTGTTGTCTTTCCACCCGGTAGACAGGAGTCTTGTTGCGTGATGGTCAGTTAAAAATGCAGGTTGTTAAATTGCCATCGGGCTAAATGCAGTTGTCTCTGTAATTTTACAGATGTGGGATAACTGTGATAATGATGCGAGTGCCCTGTGTGTGGGTAAAGTGTTCCTATAACGTCCCACAAAGAATTAACATTAATATTAACAATATATCCGCATCTGTAAAATTTTGGGCAATGTTCTGCGGTGTTGAAACAGAAATGGTTTCTCTGCTCTTTAGAGAAGTTTGAATCCTTAGTTTTTCAGGTTTTGACCAGTTTCCTCTCTCATTTTCCTTTGGTCCAGTTAAAGTTTTGTGTGTGTTTGTGGTGGGTGTGTGTGTGAACTCTTCCCTCGGTTCTGCCCAAGCAGCTGCTGGGTACGGACCGACACGAGTGCAGCTCAGCAATGACAAATCTCCTCAGCTCAAAATCTGTCCCATCCACTTCTGTCCCCACAACAGGGCTGCTGGGGGAAAAACACACAACTGCAGCCTGTCCCTGAGGTGTTAGGGATGATGAGAGGTTTCCAAACACGGCTCCAAGGAGCTGGTGTCCCCCAGGGGAGCCGCGGGCTCCGCCCGGTGTCCCGCAGCCAGCCCAGCCCGGGGCCGGCGGTGCCCGGAGGTGTTAATTCCCTTCTCGTTCCCTCCAGGTGAGGCCGTTCATTTAGCTCGGGATTTTGGGTACATCTGTGAAACGGAGTTCCCAGCCAAAGCTGTTTCTGAGTACCTGAACAGACAGCACACGGACCCCAGCGACCTCCACTCCAGGAAAAACATGCTGCTTGCTACAAAGTGAGTGCCAAGTTAATTCATCCCCTTCTGCCCTCCTCGGAGAAAATCCTCCCTGCCCTCAAACTCTTCCTCTGAGTTTGGAAAGCAGACGGAATTTCCAGGCTCTAAATTCCAGCAGCCCTGCAGGGAGGAAGGATGCTCGAATGGCCCGAAGGACCTCTGCACCCTTTGCAGTGCGGTTCCTGCCAACCAGACCCTGCCCCTCCAGAGGTTGTAGGTGATGCTCCCCTAGCTGTTGTACATCACTTCCAAGCCACCCCCAATTAAATAATTTTTATGCAAAGTGGACCAAAGATTTATATTTTGCTTCCACAGTGTGTTTGTCTGTCCCTCCTGCTGCTCACACACACCTGTCTGTCTGCTACCAAATTGCAATGCTTTTCCCATATGATTGAATTAAAAATATATATTAAAAAAAAAGAAAAAAATAAGAAAAAAAAAATAAAAGCCCACCACCATGCACTTCTAATGATTCTCTGTTTGGGCCACCCCAACCCATCTCTCTCCCTTGGGACTTCCTCGGTGTGTGATGATTTACACCAGGCTGTGCCTCCCAGGCTACTCACCTGGTGCTTCATGGTTTGCTCGGGTACTTGGCAGTGGGTCCTGAGTGTTCACACATCTTCATCTGCCAGGAAGAAAAAAGAGGGGAAAAAAATAAAGAAAAGAAAGAAAAATCCCAGCCCAAACAGCTCTCATTTATTTCATGCTCTGGGACGTGGCTTGCCTCTGATGACAGTGTAATTTAAAGAAATATATAGAGGGTTGAAAAATCATTTGCTCAAATTTGTCCAGATGTTTCTTAGACGTGATTGGAATTTGATTGCCCTTTTCCACAGGGTCAGAAGATATTAATGTCCCAGAACTTTAATTGCTCACAGACCCTGCTTTGCTCTTTGAAGATGTAAAATGTTGGACTCATTACTGTTTGTTCTCCAAATTCAAAGTTTCCTCTCTTGCACTTTCTTAATGGATAATACACATAGAAGTAGACCTTTATCTTTCTCCACCCTCTGAAACCTTTAACCCACTGGGAATTTCAGAGAATTTCAGAAGATGAGAGCTGAATGTCTTTTTTAAGGGTTTCTTTTTTTCCTTTTTTTTTTTTAAAAAAATATTCTGGTCTTTTTTATCTCCAGTCCCTGGGTAGGCACCTATCTTAAAAAAACCTGATTCCTTTGGGTATCCTTAAAGAAACTATTCCTGTGGGAACCCCACCAGCCTCCAGGGTTTCTGCTTTGCCCAGGCACCTGCTGACTTGAAGGTCTTTTGGAGCAGAGTAATTCAAAAGAAAATGTTTGTGTGTGAATTCGTTAGAAAAATCAAATCTGATTTTTCAAAGATGCAGGCAAACAACCAAGAGTCAGATGTCAATTCTGATGTGTTAATTGGGGTGCCATGCCCCCAGAATCAAATGGGAAGTGCTGGCTTGGCTTCTCATGCCACAAACAAGCCAGCATGGAGTCCCAAAATCCTGATTTTTCTCAATACTTTGGCCCAGCCTGAGCAATCTCAGAGAGGCTCTCAGAGGTTTTAGCCTATCCCTGCTCCAGGTCCCTGTGCCACCCAATAGCTCTCAGTGCACAGCTGTGGTTTCCTGCAGGAATAGTATAGAAATACTCTGGGAGCTGCTTTGAGCCAGGCTCAGACTTCCAGGAGGTGCTTGGCAGATCCAGACATTGCCCTTTCAGCCTGGCTGTTCCTGAAGCCACCAGGCAGGGCTGGGTTTTCACAGTGCTTCAGAAGCATCCTTGTGGCTGCTGGAGAGATTTTAATCTCCAGAGCTGGTGTCATCCCCTGAAGAGCATCAGTCTGAGCAAGGAGCTGCTGGCCCACCATGGCTGGTCCCCAAGAACAGCTGGGGGGAAAGATGGTGGCAAAAGGGTCCCATCCCATGCCTTGGGATCACTTTTGGCCTGAACCTGCCCCTTGGTTGTCACAGAGAATTGCTGGATGAGCCTAACAACCACTGTTCTCTCCCTCTCTTTGCCTTTCTGTCTTCGCTGCAGGCAACTTTGTAAAGAATTTACAGATCTCTTGGCCCAGGACAGGACGCCCATTGGAAACAGCCGGCCCACCCCTATTTTGGAACCGGGCATTCAGAGCTGCTTGACTCACTTCAGCCTCATCACTCACGGCTTTGGGGCCCCCGCTATCTGCGCTGCCCTCACGGCCCTCCAAAACTACCTGACTGAAGCTCTCAAAGGCATGGACAAGATGTTCTTGAACAACAACACTGCTAACAGGCACACATCTGGCGAAGGACCAGGTAGTAAAACTGGAGACAAGGAAGAGAAACACAGAAAATGAGAGAGAGAGAGAGAGAGAGAAAGAGAGAGAGAGAGAGAGGAAAAAAATTAGAATGAAAGAAAGGAAAAGAGAAAAAAAAAGTTAAATAAATAAAAGGAGAAGAGAGAGAGATAATCTTTTAAAACAAAACCGTCTTAATTCTAGCTTTAAAAATACTGGATTGGGCTTTGGAAGAATTCTATTAGGTAGGACAAAATAATAATAATAATAATAAAATAAAAATAATAATAATAAAAGAAAGACAATAATTTAAGAACAGAGGAGCACAATGGCGCAAGACCAGTGGTTCAGAGTCTCTTGCCAGGAACATGTGAAGACAACTACCAGGATTTTTTTCCCCACTTCTGTTCTTTCACATTTTTTAAATAATGATTGGGGGGGAGGGGAATATAATAATAATTAATAATAATAATAAAAGAAAGAAATGAATAACTTATTGGAAGAAATCGGAGAAACATTTTTGGTGTCAGTGCTTTGATTTCTTGAGCTGCACGGTCTGTCTTGCTATTATTTTTTGTTTTATTCTTTTTTATTTTTGTTTTGTTTTGAACAACGTCCTGTCTCCACCTAGACTAAAACAATCTTCCAGAATGTTCTTTTCTGAGCAGCCCCATGGCCTCATTCCCCTCAGCTCTTCCCACCTCATCTCACCACCCTGGTTCTGTCTAGACTAGGAAAGGAGTGGAGCTCCCAGACCCCTCACCAAGCCATCAACACCAGCTGCGTTCACGGCAGCGTCTTAACTTGCGGTGCCACCAGAAGGGACGTTCGGGGTCGCCGTGGCTCAGATGAATCTGCCAGCTCTATTTTTTAAGAACTATTTTGTGTTTTTTTCCTGGTCTAGACAGACTCTCTGTTTAGATTGGCAGCGTTTACAGGTGTGTCTGGGTGCGTGTGTGCCTCTGTGCGTGCATCTGTGTATGTGCACACCCGGCTCCCCAGGGGGGCACGGGTATCCCCTGTATGTTTGTGGATATATATGTATATATGTGGATATATACATATATATATATATATAAATATATATAAAATATGTGTGCGTAGCCACGCATATTAATGCATGCAAACATACCTTTGTAATTTAGTAATTTTGTCTTTGATGGTAAAATGCCTTGTCTATAATGGGTTGCAAAATTTTGGAAGTAAGGTCTGGTACAATGTCAGCGCTATCTGATTTCTTAATTTTCTGAGATCTCTTTTTCTCTAGGGAGTTTTATATTCCTAACTATGCCAATATTTCAGTCCTTAATTTCCTTGACTAGTGTGTGTGAGAGAGCTCTTCCCCCATTTTTAAAGAACTGTTAACAACAACAAAAAATGAGTGATATGAGTATGTAATTCTTTCTCAGGAGTATGCACTATTTTATTTTCTTCTGTTTCCTAAAGCTTTGCCCGCTTGGCTTATGAGCTTCTTCAAAGAGGACTAGAGATCCCTACACAATATATCAGGTACAGAGAAAAAAAATCCACAATTCTGATATTCTGATACTTTTTATTTTTTGCTTTTTTTGCTTTTTCAAATCAAAGCCAGTTGTTACTGAATTCTGTAGGTGCACTTCTTTAAAGAAGCTCAAAGGGAATAATTTGAATGAGATAAAAATATAAGTTGAAATCGAGGTGTACTGTTGCAAAGAGAATAAGAGCTGTGTTGAATGTTACGGCACTTGCTTGGCACTAGGATTTTGTACCCAGGGAGGAAAGAGTTGCCATGTGAGCTGGCTCCTCGTGATGGGAGTGGGGAGGGTTTGCCAGGGAATATCCTGATTTCTGAGCTCAGTCTGAGGAAATCTGTTTCTCTTAGAAAGCTTTATTTAAAAAAAAAAAAAAAATGTCTTGTGACTCTTGCTTTAGAACAAGTCGGTGTGGTAAGGGGGGCAAAAACTTCTTAATTCCAGTGTTTTTCTTGGTGGTTTGGTGTCTGACAGGATGTCTTATGCATATGATTTGGGGTGGTGGGGGTGAAGGGGAAGTCTTATTTCTTTCCTCTCTCTCTTTTTTTTTTTCTTTTTTCTTTTTTCAACATACGTTTCTTTGTCTTCTCTGGTAAAAATAACGCTGAAGTGTAAGGATACGAATTTCTGTTTGGATTCTGTGGTGTCGGGTAATTGCATGTGTTACTCAGTGGGCAGGCCTTGTGCACTAACACATCTTTTTGCTTATGTCAGAACTGGGTGTGGGTAAATCTCCTGGAGCCACTGGCAAAATTCCAGTGGGGTCAGGCCTCCCCCTAAGATCCCCGTGAAAGCTGCAGGACTCAGCCCCACCATCCCAAGCAGGCACACCTGAACTCAAAACAAGAGAGAGAGAGAGGAAACCTTAGCCTTGCTTTAATTTTGAGATACCTTCCAAAGTGGATAGTGAGGGAGAAATAATTCAGCAATACTCTCAACATCCCTTGATGAAATGTTCTCAAAACAAAAGAGCAAACTATCCTCTTGTCCCTTGGCTCTCTGAGACGTGGTTACAGCTGAGGGCCTGCTCTTCTTTTCAAATTTTCATGCAGCCAGGCCTCAGCTCTTGTTCTCTACTTGTGATTTGGGCACAGGTGGCAATGGAAATCCAGGGATCATCCAGCCCCAAGGAGCAGTGGCCCCTCCTGAGCTGCTCCTTGCTCACGTACCTTTGGTTCTTCTGGGGCAGTGTGCTGTGGGGGCTCTCCTGTGAGGAAATGGGCAACCGAGGCAGGCAGCCTTCTCCATGAGCTGCTGGGATGAGTTGGAGGCAGCCTTAGACCCTGGCATGTCCCTGCCAGTGGGATTGGTTGTGGCAGGGATTGTCACATCCCTGTGGATGTCACCAGGGGAGGTGTGGCGGTCAAATCACGGATCCCCACCAGCAGGCTGGGGACCCTCAGACTGAAAAATAACATCCAGGCAGCCCCCAGTCCTCCAAATCTTACCCCTTGTCAACCACCCCAAAGTCCATCAGGCTTCTGGGGAAGGACAATTCAGGCTCCAGTGGCCCGGCACGTGATGCAAAGGGAAAGGGAAAGAGGAGATCTGGGGAGGAACAAATGGCCCCACCTGGAAGCACAGCTCCCTTCTCTGCCTGATGGGAATATCCTGTTTATTGGAGCAGAGAGCCAAGTGTTGGATGTTGCCTTGCATTCCCCCTGCAAATAGGATTTATGAGGAGCCTGTGGGTCCAGCCCTTCAGCATCACCCGGCCCAGTGGGGCTTTTGGGTGTGGGGAGCTTTATTAGACTGAGAACAAATTAGCTCTCAGTCCTCCACATCCCCAGCTGCATGTGCAGGGCCATGGGAACCTGCCCCCTGCCACCCCAGAGCTTCCAGCTGAAGGCTTTGGGGCAGTGTTGGGAATGGCCTTTCCTTGTCTTTGGGGAAATGTGGGGGATTCTCTGTTCAGCTGCACACGACAGTATCCCACCATCACTGTGGATTAGTGGGGACAGGGAACCCTTGGGAAACTTCTTGGGGAAAGATTTAGGTATGTGAGGGACTGATCCTGCTGTTGCTGAAATCTCCCCTAGACACAGGTTTGGTCACCTGGACCACGCCTAAACCTTGAGCAGGTTGAGGGAAGAGTTTCAGTCTGTCCCTTGTGCCTTCTACCTGGAGGAGACAAACTGCAAATGCCAGACTGTGCAGTGCTCAGGCAAAATAAAGCCAAATTCCCATTGACTGCAGTGGGATGTCCTCCCTCCATTTGCTCCCCAAAGTGTGGAGACAGAACTCACAAGGTTTATGATTGAAAGCAATCAGGCAGAGAACAGGAGAGGAGCACAGCTCTCTGTCCTTCCCCCCAGCTTAGTGTTGGTCCCAGAGGGGATTATCCATTGCTTGGTGGCTCCTCTCAGTGCTGAGTACAGAAGTCACCCCCAAACTAAACTCAGCCTCCCTCTTGAAGGCATTTTCCCGCTCCCCTCCACTTTCCCAGCCCCACTACTTGTGTTGGCGGAGCACCTCAGACGTTTATCTCATAATTGAGTTATTAAAAGATTTGGTTTCCTCGGGATCATAAATCAATAAACAGGAGGATTAACACGGCAGCCTTGCTTTGTAACTCAAGGGAAAAGTTTGAGGAGAGACCGTGAAAAGTTTGTTTTCAAACCAAACAGGTGGGTTGCTGTAAATTTTATTTTATTCTTAGTCTCCTTTTTTTTTTTTTTTTAAATAACAATTCCTTAATTGCCATTGGAAAGATCTTTATTTTTGTATGCTCCCTGACTTTTTTTTTTCCCTGGTTGTTATTTACGCAAGATGTGAGGGAAACAAGAAGCCAATTTTATGGGAATCCTTTTACAACCCGATGGTTTCTTTAAAATCGGGTTGTGTCTTGTCCCACCTAATAGAAATTCTCTGTGAGAAGCTGTTTAAAGTCCCTTTGCATCCCAGACCAGTCTCTCCCCGAATCCCCAGATTTGCATTTGGGGCTGGGAGGGAGCGGGGGAAGGATGATTTTAAGACCTTTAGCTGTGCCCAAAGGGCTTCTTTCCCTTCCCCTGCTCCTCCCTGACCGGTTTATCACACAGACCTGTCCGGCTCTGCTTTAACACATTTCTCCCAGAATTTGGTGCTTGTTTCAGCTGCCGTAAGCATTTACCAGATCGACCCAGCCAATCTCCCCCTCCCCTCCGGCTTCCCTGTGTGAGAGAGACCGTAGGCTTTTTACAAATAGTATATTTTCTTATACAAAGGGAAAAAAAAAAAATAAAGCATCCCCAAACACACTGGCAAACGCCTGAACATTTCGAGAGAGATGAAACACTGTGTGCCAGCGAGAAATAAGGCAAAAAAAAGAATAAAAAAGGAAAAAAAAAAAGACCCAAACAAATGCAAAGCTCTGAAAAAACGAATGAGAAACTGGTAAGATGAAAGAAAAAATAATAAAAATTTCTCCTTTTATGCCCCAAACGATCCCTTTCACCTCCTCTTCTTGAAAAATCTGACCATGCAGTTAGAAATATCAGTTTATCGACTCTTCCTGAGAAGACATGTGGAGAGGCATTCAGTATTGAGTTTGTATATATTTATTTATGCTTAATTTAACGGGAATGTGTAAATATGGCGAGCAAGTAGTTTTTGGGTTATTTATCTGTGACTCTATACCTCTGTGAATGGGTGGGGGAATTTAAAAACGAAAAGTATAAAAAAAAAACAAACAAAAAAGAAAGAAAAAAATAAAACAAACAAAAAAAAATCCCGCTTGACTAGATAGTATCCTATCTGAATCTTTTCTGTTCTTTATAGACAAGCTGTTATGGTAATGGGTAGAAATTGGTTTCTTGTCCAGTGATGACCTGATTTACATAAATAATAAGAATAAGAATAAAAAAAAAAGAGATTGTTGTGTTTTGTTGTATTTTCCTCTTCAGTTTTTTTGAATGTTGGTGCTGCTTTGATTCTGCAGACGGATTTACTTATAATGCCAAGAAGTCTTTATTTTCCCAATCTAGGCTTTGGGGAAATTCAGGACATGTCTCTACATTAAAAAAAAAAAACAAACAAAAGACAAAAAAAAAAAAAAGACAATAAATATTGCTTCTCAGAAATGTTGGTATTTTATTTCTGTCTGACTCAAAAGTGTCCATATTTTTTCCCATTCTTACCTCTTCATTCTAAGCAGACCTATAATAAACCTCATGTCATGTTAACGTGAGCTTTTGTTTCATTTTGCTTTAACCAGCTGAATTCGGAGTAAACCTTTTTCTTTCTAAAGTCTGAACCGCTAAAAGAAAATTTTATGTCAGCTTGCAGCTCAGCAAACTTTTTTTCCCTCCCACCGCTATGTTATTGTAACTGTACATTTCGCTTCTGCATACCTGGATGTCTGTAAATAGATGTATATTTATATATACTCTTCTATAGAGATCGGGAGTGATGTTCGTATTCACAGTGCGGGTTTATTTTCTACCTTTGGGTCTACACTTGCAGCGCCAGCAATTAGCAAAAGGAAATATTCAAAAGAAAACTTATTTCTCCCCCTTCCCCCTTCCCTTCCCCTCTGTTCCCAAATTTAGGTTTGCAATCGCGGCAGAGCTGAGGGGAGATCCGGATCCCCAGGGTGAACCCGGAGCCACTCCGGAGTGACTCGGGGTTTACCCTGCGGCTGGGGAAAGGAGGAGCAGGACCAGATTAGGGCCTCAGGATCTTTTAATTAACTGTTTTTTACTGGTATTATAGAAAACACTTTTTCCTCCACCCCTCCCCACCGTGTTTCTTTTAAATTTTTTTTTATTTTGTTTTCTTTTTTAATTTTTCGGGTATTTTTTTTTTCCTGGAAGGGACTGTCAATTTAACCCTCCGCACAGTCACTCTGAAAACAAACACACACGTGTGCTCGAACGGAGCCCTGAGGGTGGAAAACCGGTTTAGAGGCTCCCTTTTAGTGCGGTGAACTATTTCAGTGAAATAGCCGGTCTGAGGGCTCTTCTGGGCTGGGGTTTATCTGCTGGTTTCTAGAGAGAGCGGTCGATGTTTGGAGAGGGCAGACAGAGAAGTGCAGGAGCCCTGACAGGCGGTGGATCGGTTTTTGCAACTTAATATTTCTCTCGGAGGGGATGGGGGAATAGCAAAGAATAAATCCATCCCCACCTCCATCTCCCAAACTACCTCCCTTCTCCCTCTCCTTCCAGCTTGGACTGCGGGAGCCGGCTCAGCTGATCGCCCACGGTGTCCAAAATAAATCATCATCTTCATCATAATAAAAAAACCAAAACCAAACAACCTTGCAAACGACGAGCCCAAAGTGTGTTCTATGGGAAATCTTTCGAGGCTCGGCTGCCTCGGCTTCAGCCAGGCTCGGACTCAGCCGTGACCTACTTTCTCTCCGTGGTGTGATGGCAAAAACGCCCGGAGCAAGTTTGTGGGGCCCGGGATGGAGGAGGCGGCTGGGTGGGTGTGGGGGACGGGGACAGCAGAGCCCGGGGTCCAAGCACGGGGAAAACGAGCTGGGGGAGCAGCCGAGCTGCGGGAGAAAGAGCAAAGGGCATCCCCCGCTTTCCCCTTCCTAATTTTTACCGTGACTTTGCAGGGCGGGGAGCGGGGACCCCCAGAGTTCCCTCCTCGGTCCCTGTGAGCAGCTGCGGGCAGGTGTGGGGGTAAGGATGCCGCTGGGCTGGGAATACCTAAAGCTGAGCTGATTCCCTAAAGCCAGGCTGCATGCCCCGCTTTTTTAGTTTGTTTTGTTTGCTTTTGTTTTAATCGCACCGATAGTATTATTTTTAGTAGAGCACATGTTTTGCATGAAACCTTCCAAAACAGCCCTAGCCGTTCCCAGCGGAGTCTGGGGGGAGATTGTTTGGAGGGAGAGGGAGGGATCAGGAAGTTTCTCTGTTTCAAGAACTGTGCAACAGTTATGTAAAAAAGGGATTAAAAATCAAAAAACAAAAAAAAAAAGCCCAGAAAAACAAACAAACAAAAACAACAACAGCAACAAAAGAAACAAAACCAAAACACCGAAGCAACGAAACCAAAAAAACCAAACCAAAAGAAAAACAAATGCACCGGGGAAAGCTCTCTTGTAACTCAGCAGAAGGACCCGCTTGTGGAAACCGAGGGCTTCCTTTTAAACGGGACCCGACAAAACGAGGAAGGGCTCATCCCGAGTTTCCCAGGCTCCCGGCGACTGTGTCAAGGTTGCAAATTCAAAGCTCATCCATGTGTCTGTTTATAATAAAGTGCAGCTCGCTGCTTCGGGAGGCAGTGCTGTGTCCTGCCTTCCCCCGGGCCCTGCAGCCAGCTCGGACACCGGAGCACTGCGCTCTGGAAACGCGGTGTCAGGAAAGCAGCAATATTCCTGCTGATCTCCTCCACTACATTTTCCTAGTGATCTTCAACAAGATCAGATTGATGTCTCT
>NC_031770.1:108966951-108991905 GCF_001522545.3 Parus major
AGTTGTTTTTTCTACTCCCTTCTTTTATTTTAAATATGTATGTATTGTTTTACCTGACCTTCCTTGCTCCGGCTTGGAAGTTTGGGCTTGTTTGGAAAGTTTGGAAAGAAAAACCATTACGAAAAAAAATAATAATAAAAAAAGGAAGTAACCTGGTTACAGAAAGTTTCCCGTCTGGATAAAAAGGTGGTAACTGTAGTGGTTTTCTCGCTGATGTGGAGCAATACCAGCAGTCCAAATAAACTCCCTGGGCTGGGGTACAGTCCCAGTGTGAGAGTCAAGTAGGGATTTTTGCCCTTCTCCAGCAGTAAAAATCGTGCCTGTGTGTTTGTGTACATACATGTGCTTACATATATTGTGTACATACATGTGTTTGTGTTCCCGACCTACGGGAAATATTTCACAGCTACTTATTTCTCCCGATGCAGAAAATGAAGGGTACGGGGCTACTAAAATGAAGGGTTCGGGGCTGTTTTCTCCTTTCCGCACTTGCTTTTTCCATCTCTCTATTTCTGTGCCCCTTCCCGTGCAGGCAGAGCCTTTCACAGGCTCTTTTATTTGCCCAGAACTCCTGACACACGGCTCCGGGGGGCTTTTTCTGCAGTCTGGGCTCCAAGCCCTGCCAGGAGGGATGGCCCCGCTCTGAAACAGCCTCGGACGCGGCTGATGGAAAGCGAGAATTAACAGTGATGGGGAAGGGGGGAAATTTGGGTTAACCCCAGTGATATCAGTAATCCTGACTAGGAAATAAATAATAATAATAATAATAATAATAATAATAATGGTAATGACACCATGGATATAATAATAAAAAAGATGCCATCAGAAAAGGGAGGAAGACCTAAGAGGGAGCCCATCCTTTTCCCAGCCTCATCACCACTTCCTTCAACCCTGCAACCCTCTCTCCTTCCTAGGGGGTTCTGCACACCCCAAAGCAGCCCCTTCTCCCCTCCATGCAGGGTGATAAGGAGATTGCCCTGCCCGCTCTGCTTCCCCGACTTCCCCCCTTCCCCTCGCCCCCTTCCCAACATCCTGTCAAGCAATAGGCTGTAAAATAGTTATCCAGCCCAGCACACAGGCAAGTGCCGTTTGAGAGTAATTTCTGCCCCGAGCACTTGGCCGGGGGCAAAGCAAGCGTGCTCTCTAACTGATCAACCTGGATATTTCATTATTCATTAATTTACTGTTTAACCAAATCCCACTCATTATCAGAGGCAACGCTTGGCAGAGCCCAGCGAACAGTAGCAGTTGGTGTCAGGCGTGGAGAATTGGCCCATTTGATCCTGGGCTGTTTTATTATTCAACACCACTGACTGAGAAAAAGGCCCATGAATAATAAAGAGCCAAAGCGTGTTTGAACTGAGAAGCATGACACAGCCTTACAAAACAGCAGTTAGGAAATTAAAGGCGAGGTGGCCCAGGCTTTGCATTTTTTATTCTCACTGT
Source organism: Parus major (assembly GCF_001522545.3). Lineage (NCBI taxonomy): Eukaryota > Metazoa > Chordata > Aves > Passeriformes > Paridae > Parus > Parus major. The sequence continues at coordinate 108,968,398 of NC_031770.1, forward strand.
GGGCACAGGCATTGGGATTCCACATTTTTGTTGCTCCTGTGTTTATTGTTGTGGCTGTTACTATTTTCCCACAAGCTGTTTGAGAGGTGTGAACCCAAAATGTGGATTGGGATCTTTTTTATTGCAAAGTTGCTCTCTTTGCTCTATTCCAATCATCACTCTTTTTTTAATAATGGCATATTCTTGTGCTGCATGATTTTTCACCCTTCCTTTACTCTATAGGAAATGAGCCCACTATAAACATCAGACATGGATAATTTTGGGTGCAAATCCACAAAAACCACCTGAACAGAAAGTTAACTGAGCACTGGGATGCCAGTGGTGCAGAAACTCTGCTGAGATCCTGATGGACCCTCACGGCTGGGTCTACTCTTTGAGGATCAAGCCTCCAGAAAAATACTGCTCTGAAGGCATTTTTCATATTTTGATGAAAAATCAAAATACTCAATGATGGATCATCAGCTGAAAAGCAGAATGCATTTCCTAGAGAGCAACATTTACAATTTTTTTTCACATTCCTAGCAAATGATTGAATTATAATCCTTACTGTCACCACTAAGCTTTTCACTCTTCTGAATCCAGATCTTTGCCCCTTGGTCCTAACCTTGCCATAACTATGGCAGAAGCTCACAGGTGCTATCTCAGTTACATCAGGGTCATATTGGATTTTCCAAAATGCTTCTGTTTCTGTAGGATGAGTGAATGTGGTGACTATGGTGGGGTGGCATTTAGCATGGCTTTTAAAAAAATGATGGTTAAAACATGGGGTCCTGAAAAAGAATGAGGAGCAAGCAGCCAACAGCAGCTTGGAAAAATGTTGATCAAAATATCTCTGACTTTTAAAAGTCATATAAGAACATTGGAGCAAGACAATGTTTTATCTGAAGCCACACCAATCACAGGAGTGAACTTGGAGTATTCACAGCAGCCAAACCTGAATCTCACCCTCTCCAAACACAAGAGCCTTGCAAGGCATTTGGTCAACATACTCTTTCTGTCCTGTCATTGTGATTTTTGTTGATTATGACAATGCTGTGGTGAAATACTTTCTAATTTTTCTATGTTGCATTACAATTTCTGTTGTATGTTTAATGTCATTAGGTTGTGGCAAAAATCTGGCTTTTAATCTTTCCACAAGGAGATGGCAGGATGCATTCAGCACTTCATATTTTTCTAACCTCATTCTGTTGGCTTTGCCAAGAATTATGTCAGGAGCAGCCAAGGTGTTTTAGTCCCTGCAGAGAATGCTGGGCAGAACACACAGAGGTGGTGGAATGGGAGTGCCATCCCCGTGACACCGACACTGGTGTGTCACTGGAAGACCTCTGTGGTTTGTATCTCTTCAGGCTTGGATAGTCCTGAAGATTTTTGGGTGATGAAAAGAGATTGTTCCCTTTTTCTGTGTCCCTCCCTCCCTTCTCTCTCCTCTGGTCTCCTTTCCCTCTGAGGCACACAGAACTGGGATTTCTGGTGGGTGGTAGACGAGCAGGGAGTGATGATCGTAATGCCAAGTCCAGGTTATCTGCACATATTAGTTCTGGTCAGGATCAACAAAGACCTCCTAAATGGTTTAGAGTTACTTGATGTGGATCAATTGTTTATTTAATAAAAAAGTGGCCAATTCAACCTCATACCACATGTCTTGTTTTATTTGTGGCCTGGCTTACTGCAAATGCATTTTTGATCAGGCCATGTGTATCCCATTGTGGTGGCAGGCACTTATCCATAGACTCTGTCTCGTCCTGCAGGGGTTTGTAGGTTTGGATTTTTTTGGTTTAAGTTTGTTATTTTTCTTTCCTTATTCTTCTTTTCCTTTCTCCCACCACCTGCCACTACTTCTAGGACTGAATTTTGTTGGGATCTTGTCCTGATTAATAAAAACTCTGGTCCAGGCTTCTGTCAGAAATATACAATTGGAAATTTGGCTCCTTAGTCAGAGCTTTTCCTTATCTTCCTAAATCAAAACCCACTTTAGAAATTACTTCAGATTCTCAGAGCTTCCTCTTAAGTCTGTTTCAGACTGACTGTGGTTTCAAATATTGAAAAAAATAATGTGATGTCTGGGCATATGGGTGCACATGGATTGGTACAGATGAGCCTTCTCTCTTTATGCCTCTGAAGGGTCTGAACACAACATTTTCTTCTATCCTCTTTCCTCACTGACCTTTTATTACTATTCATGGCTGTGCTTACTGTTCCTGGAATTGAATGCACCTGGTGAAACCAGTCCCATCGCCTCCCAGATTTCTTGTTAACATTTGTGTGGGCTTCACACACCTCTGTGGTGGGTCTTGTCTTCATGAAGACATGATGGGCTTCAGGGTGAGGTCAGAGAAGCAAGGAATCATGGAATGGTTTGGGTTGGAAGCAGCCTTGAAGGTTATGTTCCAATTCTCCTGCCATGCTCAGGGAACCTTCCACCAGACCTCGTCACTGGCAGCCCCTCCAACCTGGCCTTGGACACCTCTGGGTCTGTGGTCACTGCAACAACCCTTTTGCTGAATTTGGGAGAAGAAGGGTTTCACCTGCTCATCACCAGCTGCTCAGGAAGGCCATGCAGCCATGCAGAGGGGATTATTTGCATGGATCACCTCAGAGGGGATGTGTATGGTCTGCTTGCAGACTACTCAGTGGGTGCTTGTCCATGTGTCAGGGAACGTCAGGAATTTGTTTTTGTAACATTCCCACAGATGCAACAGGGGATTGAGGTGACTGTATTCCTCCAAAAGAAACTCCCTCACTGTCTACAGATGAAAGATGGATACAGACTGAATCTACAGTGCTGGCACTGCCTTTTGTTTCAAGTACACAGCATTTTGCGAAATGGTGCCTTGATTTAAAGTCCCACCAAGAATTAAAATTAAAGCCAGCACAGCATACATTCTTCAGGAGGTATAAAATAAGGATTCAAGGCGATTTACTGAGAAGGCAACAGTCCAGAGGTACAGCTGGTCTTTCTGCTCCTCAACAAGAAGTGGGTGTTCTTTGTGCCACAGAAAGGAAAACTAAAAAAAAACAAAAACCCACTGCAGTGTCAGAAGGAGGGAAGAAAGTCGGTGTTTCCATGCGTGCACGAATGTGACGAGCAGACGTGAATCCCAGGGAGGGCTGTTGAGCATAAGTGGATGCGAATGCCAGGGGAGGATTATAGGTGCAGAACTGCAGGTTTAATCACATCTGATGATAATTGACCGTGGGGGGAGGTGGGCAGCCCTGGTGGTGTAACTGAATGGGGAGTGTGAGGGTGTGATTGTAATTAAGCGTGGGTGTACCACTCTGGACATAACTGAATGTGAGTGCCAGGAGTTGGGCACGTAACCCAATGTGAAAGTGTCTGAGTGAGTACATGTTAGTGCAGGCAGGAGGGCATGATTGAAGCTGAAGGTCAGTGTGTGTGTGTGTGTGTGTGAGATGGGGCTGGTGTGTGAGCACAGGACTCTCAGTGCCAGGAACAAGGGCTACAAAATTAGTGGATACAATTAATGAACCCAGTAGTGAACAGTGCTGGGCTAGTCTTTGAAACATTGACTTCTTGCTCAAATAAAATACTGCATGGATCTTTTTTTTCCCCTGTTCATGCTCCCAGTGCATATTTTTTTAATGTATAGTTTAACCTGTAAGTTTACTGCAGGAAAATTTAAGCAAACAAGGAATTTCCAATGACTGTTAGAGGATATTTGTGTCAGAGGTACTTGAAAATACTGTTTTTTCATGTGTAACATGTGTTTCTAAGAGCTGTATTAATGCAATCAAGGCAAAGAGCTAACACATCATAAACTATATGTAAAATCAAAACTAATTATCACAGCTTGATTTTCATGTATCAAACACATACAATCAACAGCTCATAGACCTGAGACTGAGATATCTCCAATAAATTATTTGGAATGTTAATTCAGATAATGACTAAACTGCAACCTTGAAGACCATGTGTGAATCAAAAAAAGAAGGTGCATTAATTCAATCCTTCTTTTCCCCTCCAAACTAGTTGTGCAGCTCCAGTTGTTTGTGTGCCAGAATGATTTAAAGTGATGCTACCAGCAACACACTCATTGCTTTTTACCAATATACGAAAGTTTCCTATTATTTTCACCTTCCTTTTAACAGCTTCTCATTGAGACAGGCACACACTTCTCTTCTCGTGCCTTAGGGCTTCTTGACACTTCAGAATTTACCAGAATAGCTATTCCAGAATTCTGGAATAAAACGGGCTACATGGGGGCTTTAATTAAGTGACTACTTGGGAACCATTATTCAGAAATAGTAAATTTCCAGGAGTAGAAAACCTTTAGAGAAACAATGTGCCTGAGTGAGAGACATGGCATGGAAATGGGGAAAAAATGCTGTATTTTCTCAGGTCCACTGGAGAAGCTGCTTTAACCCTCACTTCTAATGTTCATAAATGGGGATAGAGAACAGTATTCTGGTTGTTTGCTAAGGACTGAACTTAATCTCACTAGATTTTACCTGACTATAAGGAGACACCTGTAAAAATTACAAATGTTTCCTCTACATGGGTAGAAAGGACTTCCAGTGGGTGCCTTGCATCACCCTGACCTGAGTACCTAGATTGGCTGGAAGAACATAATTTCTACATCTTTGTTTCTGGAATTTACAGACACTCAGAGGACTCAAAGATGTTATAAATTGCCTTTTATGCTTAGTGATGCCCTCAATGAACTAAGAGGCTGTATCTGATAAGTTGCTAAATTAGGCAGAGATAAGTGGCAAAAAGATGATTTTTGCCTCTTAATTTATGCTGAGAAGAATTTTGAGGTCTTCAGACATAAAGAATTGCATTTTCCCAGCAGTCTCATCACTGCTGCAGAATTTTCTCCTTCTTTGTGCTGTGCTTTTTTGTGCAAGGGGTTTTAACTTGTTTGACCTAGGATGATTCAGCTTTTGAGGCCTAATTGGCAAGACATGAGCTCAAGTTTCAGAGCATCTTTAGAGTCACACTTTGTTCTGACACTATTGCAGGTGCTTGGCGTTGCTCTGCTGCCACAGGAGGAGCACACAATGTCTACCAGCAGCAGCAGGTCTTTGGATGTGGTCTCCACATTTAACACTTGCTGCTGTTTGTAATACAAAGACAGGTCTGGGGGGCACAGTAGCTGTCCAAAGGGAAATCAGACTCCCCTGTTTCCCCACTCCTGGCTTCACAGTCACTTAACTGCAGCATGAAGAAGTGAGATTCTATTTTTTCTAAAGTAGCCTGGTGGTTTAAGGGGCTTTATGGGCCTGAAATCTTTAAAATGGAGCACAACACTAACCTTAAATCTCCTTTTTTTCTGGGAAAAAACAACTCTTAGTTCAGGTACACTTTGAATAGAAGTGATTATGGACTGTAAGCGACACCATTGCTCATCTTTTAGGAGAGATAATGGTTTTAAACCCATTCTCCCTTGTCCTGTCACTATCTGCCCATGTGAAAGGTCTCTCTCCCTCTCCTGTAGGCCCTGTTCAAGTACTGGAAGGCTGCAATGAGGTAATTCCAAAGCTTTCCCTTCTCCAGGCTGAACAACCCCAGCTCTCCCAGCCTGTCTCCAAAGAAGCGCTCCAGCCCTTCGATAGTTCTCTGATTTGTGACTAGAGATCTCTGTTGCAGAGGCAAGCTCTTGGATTATGTTCCCAGCTTTCTCTGAGGAATGAGAGTCTGAGGACACGGATTCAAGTCTGAGGACATGGATTCAAGTCTGAGGACACGGATTCAAGTCTGAGGACACGGATTCAAGTCTGAGCTGTGGGTGTTGAGTCACTGAGCGTGGTGTCTGCTTCAACATCCACCCGCCTCTGCCACAGCCTTTGGTGACATCAGTGGCCCAAGACTGGGGCCTTCAAGTGCAAATTTTAAGGAATGAATCAGTGCACACTCCCATAAAGGTTCCTGTTGGAAATGACTTGATTAAAAATAACACACTTAGGAGAGGTGTTTCAGCTCCAGCCAGACCTCATTAACAGAATCACTCTTGATGTTCTCCTTGGCAAGCCTGGCTTTAGGTCTGCTTCAAACTTGTTTATGAGGTTGTTTGAGGTTTGTGCAGCACACAAGATCTCCAGTTGGAAAAGTGTCACTGCATGAGGCTGTAATCCTTGCTGTGGTCAACGTGTTGAGAGTTTTATATTTCCTGACCGCAGGATCTTTCCATAAAGTGGAGGGGGGGAGGGAGATTATTGTGATTAGCCAGCTGGTTTATTAAAACTTCTGGAAGCCATGGTGAAGCTTTAATGAGATTATTGCGTCCATAAACTGCAAAGTTTCTTCTGCTCTTTCTTATTATGAGGAAAAGAGAGGAACTGGCCAGGCCTTTCTCAAGCCATGTGAAATGTTATTAGAGAATATAACTCTGGGTGTGAATGGAGGCAGCGAGAGAGGGAGAAGCTTTCCTGATGCACTCACCAGGTGAAAATTTGTGAGGTGTTTTTTCCTTTCCCCATGGTCTCTGGGGGTGGAAAGTGCAGCAGGAGCTTCTGGCAGCCAAGCTAGAAATGGGGACAGAAGTCCCTCTTTCCCTCAAGTCTCCCTGGTTAACCTGCAGGCTGAAACGTGAGCAAGTTTTCCACGGGCTGGCCACGATCCATGGTTTGAAACCATACATTGCATTTATAGACCTTGTTTTGGCAGGGCCCTGAAGCACCTACACAAGAGTTTGTGAGTGACTTCAGCATGGTCTGGCTGTGTCCCCAGTCAGAGGCACACCAGCCTCCCTTTTCACCCTGTGAGATCTGGGGAGCAGCAGTTTCCACATGATAACAACAACATTCAGCATTTGTATAGAGCAACAACACAAGGAAGGGTTGAAGTGTGACCTGGATTTGAAGAAAGACATCAGTAAGGTCAGTTGGAAGAATTACTTGGATTTTCTGTCTTGATTCCTCTTTCTTTCTACTAACTTAAAATTAAATGTGAAAGGATTACAGGCTGTTCTGGTAATTTCTGAATATTCTCATTTTTTGTTAATTATGTTATTCTAGATCTTAATTTTCCAAATTTTCATTGTCCTTCCTTCTATTTTTTTTCATCCACTTCATTTTTTATTTGCTTTCACATTCTATTTTTTTTTAAAAACAAGCAGGGTGGCATTTAGCCAAATGTCATTTTGCTTGAAGATGTGGAAAGAACATCCGAAAAGCTTCACAAGAAAGAAGAAAAATATGCCAGGTTTTGTCCATTCTGGTGAGCCTTCCTGGACTTCAGAAAAAAGAAGGAAAAAAACAAAGATTCAAACAGTGGGAAACTCAAATATTTGTAACATAAGGAGTTATGAGTCCATCCTCCACAGCAGACAGCTTGGAGCTATCAGACCCCACTTCCTTGGCATCTGGCCCAAATGGCACAATCGAGTCATATCAGTGTCCATATGGGGCAGATTATTCTTCATTTGGGTGACTTTGATGCAAAAATAGACAATATTACACCTTCTGGTGTCAGGCTGCAGCAGACAATGCTTCCATATCCACATCTTTGCAATCACACCAGTAAATGCATTTTTTTGGAACAAATCAGGATGGGAAGTGGTGAGACCCTTTGGTAGATCCTTCTGTACATCCCAAGGTGCTACAGGTCCTAGGAACTATGCTAATAATTTTAAAACCCTGATTAAACATTTCTCAAATAAACTAGTGTGTGGTCTGTTTTATAATGAGTTTAATAAAAATGATTGGACCCAATTTATCCATAATAAATGCAGGGCCAGAGGAGAATCCTATCTTTTAGTTGTCACTGTAACAAATATTCATATATATTTTTTTTTTTAGTCATTGGCTCAACAGTTTCTGTTTATTTGTAACATAAATGAAAGGGAAAGGATGTAATTAAATGAGTAAGCCATATAAATACAGGCATTATAAAGGCACAGGGTTGGCTATTAAAGTACTCAGGGAAGTAGTTATGAAGTCTCATTCAGCTTTTATTTCAATCAAGAGCAAAATTATAATTGATTCAGCAGAAAAAGGACCTGGCCTTAATTTTTTCAGTGTTGTCCACTGTAAAGGAATTGATTCACATTTTTAGCCTTTTGATGAAACGCAGAATATTCCTTAAATTTTCATAGCAAAGCACCCATTCATGCCATTTGAGATAGGCTAGAACCAATATGACACAGGATCTCCTTCAAGTGATTTTATTAGCTTTGTGTAAATAACTTTCCTTGAGGTACACATGTATACATACTTTCCTTGTAGTACATATATATGTATATATATATATATACACACACATATGTATATATACATATATATGTACTACATATATGGGAAAAAAAGAGCAAATTTTGGAAATATCCAAGTCAAATTTGGATATGAACCACACAGGACTAATTTATTAGTAGGCAGAAACACCATCAGTGTAGGCAGGGCTGGCAGCACCCAAGGGTGGACTTCCTGCACTTAAGGAAAGCTGATGGGCAGGAGCATTTTATCCTCCTTGCTTTGACATTTGTGCTGGACAGGATCTTCAGCATCTTCACCCATTTCAGGAATAAACCTCCATAGTCCTACACTGTGAAATATCCAAGGAGGTGCCCTTATCCAGCTACAGCCAGAGATCCAGACTATTTCAAGGGGTCATCAGGTGATTTACTGCCAGCAGTGGTGACATGGCACTTCTGCATCAGGGTTCTCATTCAGAAACTGTTGATAGTTTGGATTGTTCCTTTCAGCTGGCCTTGAGCTGAATCAGAAGGGTAAATTTGCTCATCCTCTGACACTGAATCTCTGTGCAAAGCTGGGATCTATGTATTGCATGCATGTGATTTAGGAAAGTCACTCCAAGACACTTGTTATGGTGTCATAGGATGGTTTGGGTTGGAAGAGACCTTAAAGACCATCTCATTCCAACCCTCTGCCATGAACAGAGACACTTTCCACTAGACAAGGTTGCTCCAAGCACCATCCAGCCTGGCCTTGTGCACTTCCAGGAATCTCAGGGCAGCCACAGCCTCTCTGGGCAACCTGTGCCAGGGCTCCAGCAGCCTCACAGCAAAGAATTTCTCCCTATATTTACCTAACCCTGCCCTCTGTCAGTGGGAAGCCAGCCCCACTTGTCCTGTCACTCCAGGCCCTTGTCTGAAGTCTCTCTCCAGCTCTCTTGGAGCCCCTCTAGACACTGGAGATGCTCTAAGTTCTCCCCAGAGTCCTTATAAGTGATCTACAAAGGGTTTGCAGTGGAGCTCTTGGCATGGCACAGAGAACAGGACACATCCTGTGCTTGTGGCAGCTCTGCTTGCAACCTACTGTAGACACAGCTGTGCTTCGAGACTGTTCCTCATTCCTGAGCTTGGGAACTGGTGAGGGGACCTTTTAGACTGCATGAGATAATCCCTTACACTTTTGTTTGGCCAAAAGGCCATTAATCACAGGGAACTCTGTTTTTATACTCAGGGACAGGGTCTGATCTAAACGTGGGGAAAAACATGCCCAAATTTTCACTTGCAAAAAATGCTGCAGAGATTAGAATCAAAGAATGTTCTGAGCTGGAAGGGACTCACAAGGATTATCAAGTCCAGCTCCTAAGGTTTGTCTATTTAGAGAGTTACCACAGGACATATCTGATTGATAAATGATAAATATATCATGAAGATGGAGAAGTTCTGTCCCCATCCCCTCCTCACCACGGCCTCCAGTGTCCACCTGTAAAACACTTGAGCAGTCTGTGTCCTACAAACAGAAGTAACATGTGGTAGAGCAGCAAATTTGTGGGTTGGAAACCTTCAAGAATAAGACATGAGGCAGAAATAACCTTGAATCACCAAGTCCAACCTGCTGGTGAGGGAGTGAGGAGTCTGAGGGGTTTTCAAAGGAAATTTCCCAGCAGGAGTTGCAGAAACCCAGAGTTCCATCTTCACCTCACTGTATTCTGGGCCCACACAACACTGGGGATAGTTGTTATTGCAGATTCTGAGCGTCAGATGATGTTAAAGAAAAGGATTTTTCCCCCCTGCAATTACCTGGCTTCCAGGGAGGTTCCTCATGTGGACACTAGTTCCCTGCCAAAGACAATTATATTCTCTCCAAATTCTCAGTGCATTTTTGGTGGGCAAATAAAGCCCGTGCCTCAGATTGCCCATAACATTTCATTGTTTTATTAAATCATCATGTTGTCTCACAACAGAAAACTTTTCCTCAAGGAAAAGGTGTTTGGATCAATGTGTCCAGGGTGTGTGCACCCTCCAGGCAAAGGAATTGTTGGTCACTCTGTGGGACTGCCTGGTTTAGTCCAGGACTGTAGATCTGCTTATAATGCATGTTAAAGCCCAAAAGCTTCATCCCTTCCTCCATCTCTAAAGCACAGAATTATTCCACAAGTTTCTGTTTTTGCTAATTGGCTTCAGCTCTGTAATTATGAGATAACTGCTCCAAATGAAATATTTGGGATTGAGTTTGAAATATTGTCTCTTCCTGCCTGCCTGGAGGATTTATGCAAATGCAGAGAAAAAAAATCTACCCTAAGTCAAAAGATTCTGTGGTTTTATCCACCTCTTCCAGGACTTTATGAGCAGGAAGGAAGGTTAGAGCAGTTTTTCATTTCCTATGTGAATGTCAGAACTTGGAACAATAATGGGGTCTGGAATTGCTCTTAATAAAAAGTATGTTAGGATTATCAGTAGAATGGAAGGGAAATGCACCAGGTGAGATAGGAGATATAAAAATAATTTTCCTGTTACAAAGTAGTTTTCTCCCTTTAAATGGCATGAAGGGCTAATCTGTTTAGTATCCAAGCAAGCTATTTATCTGGTAATTTATTTTCCTGCAAAAAAAAGCAAAGTTCATCTGATATTATTAGGATATAAACAGACTATGTATGTATTTTCTTTTTTTTTTTTGTCTTTGGTTCTTTTTTGTTTTGTTTTGTTGTATTTTTGTCTTTGTGTGAGTTTTATTGTTGTTGTTTTGGTTTTGTTTGTTTTTCTTTCTGGCTTCAAATGATGATGAAAGCTGATTATTTTAACTGTGCATCTAACAGCCACTGTCCATAGGTCAGAAGCACAAGCTATAGATTCAAACATTTATCAGACTCAACAGATAAGAAGCTAATTTTAAGTGTGAACTTTAAAAGCTTCAGCTGACTTTAGTTTGGAAGAAGAGATGAGAAAGGTTCAAAATTTTGCAAGACTTAAGTATCCTAGAACAAGGCAAGTACAGCACCTAGGGGAGGGTGGTTTAAAAATAACCCTCAGGTATATAAAATTAATCATAATTTGGTAGGGATTTTAATTTCCAGCAGTTTGCCCAGGTCTGAGCAACCTGTAGGAGTGGAAGGTGTTGCTGCCCATGGCAGGGGATTTGCAACTCCATGAGCTCTAATGTCCTTTCCAACTAAAACCATTGTGTGACTCCATGAATAGTTAGTACAAAAAGTGTTCCATGCCTGGAATTCAATGCAGAAATTTGGAGGCTTTGTCAGATTTCACTGACAAATGTTCAAATGCCATAAAATGACATAAAATGCATGCATGCTGCATGCCATAAAATGCCATAAATTTATGCCAATGCCATAAAATGCAGCTACAGTTAGTTCATCTAGGTAGTAGATGTATATGCATACACATGCAGATCTATGTGTGTTAAACAGGGGAAGAGCAGAATGGCAGTGAATCATTGTTGGAGAAAAAGATACACTTGAAATCTAAAGTTGTTTCTGGGAAGTATAAATATGAAAAAGCAGTATTTGTTTCTGCAACAACACTCATGATGAGATTTTTAAAGGAATCCTGAATATCTGGGAGGGAGATGAGTCTCACAGAATGTCACATGTCTAGATGGCATGTTCCTAATCCAAGCTGGTTGTCTAAGCTATTGATTGTCTCTCAGTAGTCAATGCAAGCAGACAAGATCCTCCAGAGTGCAGCTCATCTTATATTGGGATGGATTAGACCATTTCTAGAGGTTTGTGTCTCTCTCCACTGGCTGGTAGAGGAAGTGATTAAACAGTGTAGACAGATGTCTGACTTTCTGATGGTTAAAATCAGGTGAGGTGAATTCACTCTTCCTGCAGTTAACTCCTCTAATACAAATAAATTTCTGAAGTGTTTGAGATGCATTTTTTAGATTGCTGATCTAATTATTAAGGAGCCAAAGGCTTCAACCTATTCAAGCTTACACCTGAAGTTTTTAAGCATTATTTATATTGCTACAGTGTCCTCCATCATCTGTCCTTTATCTGTCCTTTTGCTGCCTCTATTAGGCAAAATCTTGGAGCAGGAGGTCACACTCCCACCACTTGGATAACACCTAAATCCTATGCCTGCATTTTGGCACTGCCAGATGAAGGATGCAAATACAAAAAGTGTCACTCAGCGATAAAAGGAGAGAGTTAAAGGCCCTTCAGTGCTTTCAGCATACAGGTGCCTATGGTTTTCCAAGTATTAAATATCCTGCTATGGGAAGTAGCCAACACTGTCAGTGGAGAAGAGAGGGTGCCAGCTCACACTTATATTTAATTTTAATCAGAAACCCCAGAAGTTCAAGTGGAAAAATCAAATGTAGGTTATTTTGTCCCACCCCTGACCCTGCACTCACAGCTGTAGACAAGTTAGTGAAGCTCCTCCCGCCTGCCCACCTCTCATTTAGCCCTAAATTGTACCTGGGGCTGTGTGTCCCTGCTGAGTCAGCTGCTGTTGTGCCTGGTCCATGGTGTCAGGTGCCCAAGCCAGGCTTGCACAGGCTGTTCCCAACTCTGCCAGAGTGAGTTCAGCTGAAATATCGTGGTCCTGAAGAACACATGGTCAGCCTTCCCCAGAAGGCATCTTCCACATCAAAATTTAGTTTATAGCAGATTTGGGGCAAAGGAGGAAAATGGAGGCAATGACTTATCCTTCATTCCTAACACCAGGCACAGGCTGTCCTGCAGGGAGGAATGCAAATTTTATGGGGCCAGGGGAAAAAGAGGCAAAATTGCTTTGCATCTGGCTTGTGTGCTGGGATGCAAGACTTCTGCTCCTGTCATCATGTATGCGCTGTTAACTGAAAAGTCACAGGGTAAAACATGCTCATAGTCCCTGGAGAGTTCTTTGTCAGTCCTGATGGTGCCAGCTGACTCACCAGGGAGCTGAAATGTCATCATTTGAGTTACTCTATCAAGTGAGTACCTGCTGCTTTCTGTGGTGCCTCTTTTGGGTATTTGCAATAAATGAACTAGATAACATTCTAGGATGTCACTCCAAGTACAAAGGAGCACAGCCTGCATCAACCTTTTACAGACCTTGATCTAAGAGCTTCATTTTTTTAATAGCAGAACAATTAAGAGACTCCAGAAAGTTCTACCTAAACTATATTTATTCTTGTTCAGAAGTAGCTAAACCAAAATCAGAAATGTGGCACTGGTATGACATCAATGCAAGCAAGGCCAGAAAGAATCACAAAATCTGATTCTGAGCTCCTCTAAGCCTTTATGATAATTCCCATGCAAATCATCCAGGATACCTCACTTCCATCAGGCATTGCTGAAACTGTACTGCAGTGTGCTCCTCCCAGGGCCTGGATTTTCTGGCTGTGCACACATGCTCACTGTTAATGAAAGCAAATGGCTACAGGGGATTCCAAGTCTTAAATTTAATAATGGGTAAGAGTTAAAGTAAACAGTGACTTTGCACTGGTGCAAAGCTCTGGCATGGACATGCCAATGGTGAGCTGGGCTCAGCACAGGCTTGGGCATTGGGTTGGTTCCTGTAAAGGCAGAGAAGGGAAAACACATTTTCTCCTCTCCCTCTTCTCTTCCTCCTCTCAACCTCACCCTCATTGCACCTGTGAAGTCTCAGACTGCTTTTCCCCCTTCTTTTTTTTCTTCCCTTCTCAACTCTCCAGCTGCTGCTGGAAAGGGAATTTCCAAAGCATCCAGGATCCCAAGAGCAGCGTGCTAGGAATAAATAGCACAAAGACAAGTCATTCCATGGCAAATACCGCTCAGTAGGAAGCAGGAAAGCTGAAACAGTAAGTATGCCAGTAATTCTAATCAATATGCCCTCTTTGCATGTCAGGCCACAAATGCAGAACAAAGTTGGTTAAAATGCACGTCCTGGGACATTTTAACATCTGGAACTTTTTATGTATTCATGAAGATTGTGAGGCAGATTCAAAAAGCTGTTTAAACAAGTGTGTTGATACACATAAGGTTTACTGTATATATAGAAAAAAAGCAGCATTGTTAACATGTTTTTTTGTATCCCTGCCAACCTCCTGCCAACTGGGGATGGAGTGTAGGTTGTTGGCATGAATTCCTAAATCTCTCATTGGAATGGAAACTTCCCAGTGCTGGTTCAAAGGTTAACTGGTTGTTTGATTTAAGCCGAATAGCCTTAGAATACAGGGATTTATTTTTTCATTGGAACAAGCATTTATGTTGGTAATTCTCACATTTGGTTTTGGTTGTTACTGGAGATGTTTATTTGAGCTTGAAACAAGTGGTCTGGTTGACTTGGTACTAAAAGAGCCTGATGTAATTTGGGTAAGACTTGCATTATAGCAGTAGCTGATTGTTTTTGAAGGGATTAAGCTCTCTTCATGCTGTTTGTGTTTAGATTAGACTCCAAGTCCTGGTTAATCAACAAGGAACCTGCTTCAGGATGGAGTGAATCACTGTCTGGAGATTCCTACTTCTTTGGTATTGAATCCATACACAGAAACTGGAAGACTGACTTGTTTCAAGTGCTTAACACTGACTTTAATGTCACCTTTAATGGGTGTTAGTGAGATGAGCTTCACATGTCCCTCAGAGATAGAAACACCTCAAACCTATTGAGAAACCTCCAGTTGTTTAGGAAATTACATTTGTTTCCAAATCCCTTTTGACTTTAATAAATGTGAGTAAAGTATCTGTTTATTTTAAAACAATGTGCTTGGTGGAGTGTAAAGCTGCTCTTCATTTCATGAACTCTCCCACCAGCAGTTCCAGATATTCACAGGTACCTGGTCAAAAGGGTTGGGATGAAAACTTTTGTAGCCTGAGCCTTGTGGTGCACTATGAAAGTGCCACCCCAGTTCCTGGGGGAAAAGCAGAAGGCAAAAAGATTTCCTTTCCCACCCCACTTCTTCACCAACCATAGGGGACTCCATACTTTAGGGAACCCACCAGGTAGTTTTCTATCCAAGAGAATGAGTTTGAGCTCTGATTAATTAATTAATCACTATAAAGCATTCTGAGATTTTGCAAGAATTCAAGGCAAAAATACTAATACTTGGGTATATGGCAACCATAAAGATAATGCACACGTAGAAAGAAGTAATATTTTATGAATGTGTTTACAGTAACCTCACTTAGTACCCATTTGGTTTGGTTGCTCTTAAAAAAACCCTCTTGAGTCCAAATGTTATGTTGTGTTAGCTCCTTGTAGACCCATAAAACTTTCAATATAACTCATTCATTCTTAAATTTAATTTTTGCCTTTAAAAAAATAGTTTTCCCTGAACAAATATGTTATTGTAAATATTCTGTCAGAAGATGCTTGCAGCCAGGTTTCTGGTTAGAGTTAAGGTGTTAAATTATGCCTCAGTGCTTTTTTCAGATGGAATTTAGGTGTTTATAGTTTCAAAGTCTAAATTTAAGGAGGTTGTTATGGATTCCCTTTGTATGCACTGGGGAAGACAGGTAATTCTGAGATCAGTAGCCCTAAAATATGAATTTAACATAGGTGAGATGAAAGACTTGCTGAAAGAGTCTATTTTTCTTAGTTGGGAGGCTTACAATTTTAATTGCAAATAATCACTACACCTTTAGGTGTTTTAGCATGACTAAAGTCATGAAGACTTTAAACACACTCAGGTAAGATTAATCCCACCTATGGCTTCCATTTTTTAAAATGAGACAATATAATGGATTTCTCCATTTGACCATATTTGAGTCACAATAGTTTCTTAAATCTTCTCACCACAGAAGCTGAACAATCTTCAGTGTAGTTAACTCTACTACTGGATGAGGCCAATTAGTCAATTAAGTTCCATGGAAATTAAAATGTAGAAAGAACTTTGACCCAGCATCCAATTTGATGCCACAATGATACAGGAGAGGGATGGATTTCAGTCTATTCTTAACTCGAGACGCATTCCCATCTCTGAGGGTGTTCAAGGCCAGGTTGGATGGGGCTTTGAGTTTGAAGAGAGCTTAAATATCTTGTTTCAATCCCCTGATGTGGGCAGGGCACCTTCACTGAACTGGGTTTAACTTACCTTCAGTTGGGCAGTTAAAATCAAGGTACACGGATGACTTGGGTTAGTGACTCACCTGTTGGTCCTCATCCCTTTGAGATGCTCCAGGATATTTCCAGTGACTTTTGGATGTGCCACAAAAGATATTTCAAAGAGAGGTCTTTTGGAGTGGAGGCTGCATACACCTGTTTTTTGAAGTCTTGGGCTTGAATTGTGAATAAAAACCCTTGAAATTTCTGTGAGAAGATCATCTCTTCAGAGATTTCTTCAACATCTGCTTCTCATCCCATCCCAAATGCTGCCCATCTTTGGGATGCTTTGGCATTTCCACTTCCAGTCTCAGCTTCCAACCAGCAGTAAAAGAACAGAGGAACTTGATGAAGTCTGGTTTGAGTTTAGGTGTAAAAATGACGGAGGCTCATCTGCTTTCTATCTTGTATGAATTGCTGGCTAGTCCTTCTCAGTCAAGATGTTCAAGTGAAGATTATTACATTTTTAAGGAGATTGTGTAGGGGCCTAGAATAGGGGCTGGGTTAAAAGAACCAGGAGATCCTTCTCTCTGTGTCTCTTCTATAAATCTCTCATTATCAAAATAATGTCTCGTTTGTGGTCTTGGATGGCTCTGCCTTGAATGAGTCATATTTCTTTTGATACAGATGATTCATATCATTTCTTGTACAGCCCAGGCTTGATCTGCAGAAAAGCTTAGCAAAAGAAATGCTATAGCAAACAGGCTCTGCACATGCTCCAAGTTTTTGATAATCAGCCTTTATTTAATTAAGCTTCATATCTGTCTAGTGAGGTAATTATTATCATTTTACAAGTTGTACTTGATTATAAAAGAGAAAAAACCCGCAGATATTGAGATGGATGAAAGTGATGGGAGGTGTTATTGTAAAGATCTGGATTCAGAAGTGTCTCCCTCACTATTGCTCCTAAACAATCAAAGCCTAATGCAAGTTGTAGATAATAATTCAACACAGCCAACAAGTGTCTGTCTGCTCTCAGACTGCATGACCATGGTTTCTTAGGCTGCTTCCTTCAAAGGATAATAATCCCTCTCTTCCTCTGCCAGTGAACAGGATTGTCCAGCACTTAGAGTGGAAGGAAAAGGATGTTTTTCAACTTTCTGCTCTCTTGCAGCACACAGCTAAGAGCAAGTATGGTTTCTGCATGTGGAGGAGCTACCAATGGTGCAATTTAACAGGATTCAGCCTCCAAAAGCTGTAAATATGTTTGGGGTGAAAGAAGTTGTGAATGAAATCCAGATGAGGGAATGCATAGTTAAGGACTGATTTGAGTGATTTTGCCAATTATGACCGTCTTTGGTTCTCCTTCAGCAACATGATCTCCACAGCTGAACCTGGCAAGTAAAGATATGTGCTCCCTTGATCTTTTTGTCCTTCACTCTGGGTCTGAAATCAAACAATGAAAACAGTTTTACCTTAAAAAGCCACCGAACAATAAAAAATAAAAATAGAACTAATAATGTGTTAATTGTATCCCTTGTGTAAAAACAGTCAAAATCATAAGCACCTGTGAAAACCCTGCACCTTCCCACATTAGAAAATAATGTATTTTTGTTTTCTTCTCCAAGTGGTTTTTTTTTACACCATTAAAACAAAGATAAATTATCCTGCAAAGTCTAACAGCACTGGATTTCTTAACAATTGCTCTGATGTACCTGCAGATATGATCCAATATTAGATTTCACCCTATTCATTATGACACCTTCAAAGATCAAAGTATAAAATAAATCATTTCAAAATAAGAACATAAATACCTAAATGATGTTTGATAATATCACAGAAAGAAAAAAGAGCTAACTGAAAACCAAGCTGCCCTGTCTATTAAGACACCCAAGCTGGTTTGCACCTATGGTTATTTTCCCAAAAGAGCTGAGGAAAGATGCCTAACCTTCCCATGCCAGTATTTCTATATCTGTCTAAGTGGGCAATTGGAAATGAACGATGAGAAGACACTTCAGATCATTTCTATCAAATATTACAATACTAACCAAATAAGCAAACAAAAAAATATACCAGAAGAGCAGAAGTAAAAACTCATGAACTTATTTCACATGGGGTTCTATTCTGAAATGCTGCATTTAATGCAGTGCACTCTTAGCTCACAGAAGCATAGAATTGTTTAGGTTGGAAAAGTCTTCTAAGGTCAGGGAGTCCAAGCCTTCCCCCAGCACTGCCAAATTCACCACATGTTCCCAAGTGTCACATCTACACATCTTAAAGGGCTTAAAGCCCCTCCAGGGATGGTGACTCCACCACTGCCCTGGACAGCTCTTCTAGACCTTGAATAGTTTTCCTACTGCTGTTGGCTTTAGGTGGGAACTGCTCAGTGACAATGATCTCAGGTAGATCCCCAAACTGGCAAGGCAGCTGATCTTGTAATAACTGGATAAGCATATAAACAGGAAGTTTGGAGATAATTTAAATTCCTTTTTTCTGTAGAGCTGTCATTGGACTCCATCACATTGTGAATATAGACTCACACCAATTCCAGTGAAATAGATGCAAAGCCTTTTTCTTTTAGCTTTATGTTCAGAGAAATATCTCAGAAGGAGCTGGCAGACTGGAAATTTGCAGAGATATTATGTCTGTTTGCGTGGATAAGCAGAAATTAATTTTCCAGGTCACCATCCTTTGGAAAAACATACCCTTCATGCTGAAAAGAAATAAAAAAGCAGAAAAAAATTACAAACCTAAAACTTCAGAGAATCTTGAAACAAAACCTCATTGTTTTGTCAAGGAAATCAAGTCCTAATATCAAGCTATAAGTTAAATATCTAGAGAGAGATACAGCTGTAATTAATTCAGTGGTAATGAGACAATCAATACATTGACACTTTCTCATTTGACAAGGATGGTTACCAGATCACCGTTTATCTCCCAGTTCCCCAATAGTCAATGCCTTTAATGAAAAGTCTTCTTTGACTCCTTCCCACCTGATGTTTCAGCTTGTTTGAACTATTAGCTCCAATTTTGTCAGGCTGGAATGTTACAGGGTAGGCTGCTGGGATACTGCAAGATTCATGGGTTTTGGATATTGTACCAGAGTAAAACAGCTGGAGGGGAGGGGAGAACCGGTATGGTGAGTAATGGCAAATGCATCCATCACAACAAAGAAACTTCTATCATCCCCACTGGCAAAACTGTGAGTAACTGAACTATCAAGGATCTGAGGCTGAGGTTTTTTAATGATAGCTATATATACTTTCCCCTTAGAGAAGTGATCTTGGTTTGGACTGATAATATTTGTTGCTATCGATGATGACAATGAACATCTGTGCTCGGTGGTAGCTGCTTGTAATTTCTTTGCCAAACACATCCACTCACAGGACAAATAGATGCATTTTCAAATTAACAATTAGTAAGACCAAAAAACCCAAGAAAGATGTGCTACTGTCCAACCATCTTTGAAGGAATTAGGGTTTTTTTACTGACCTAGTGGCATCACTGAGTCTATTTATACCATCTCCTACATTTTATTATAAAGCTTTTTAGCAGTGAGGTACAATATTCCCATGGGGCAAAAGAGCTACCAAGCTATGAGCTCTGTTTGTCACAGAATAGTTGCCCTTCTTGAAAACTGTATCAGTGCTTGTATAAAAAGCACCAGGAAAGAAATTGTTGGACAGTTGATGTTAATGGTGAAAGTCTCTTTGGCTTCAAAAAGGACAAGAGTTCGTGCACTGAATGCAGCTCTGAGGCTGTCTCCAATTTTCATATGCATTTGTGAATGGTTTTTGCAATAGTGAATAGAATTGAAGCACCTAAACCTCGTCAATTTAGTGTTTAAAAAGCTTAATTACCTTGGGGAGGAGTATGAGTTAAAATTTTGAAGTGGCTTTTGTTCCCAATCCTTCACCTTGGTTTAATCATTTTGTTTTCATCATTACACTGCTTAATAGGTCTGGGGAAGGTTATCATAAATGATCATGTTACATAACTTTCAGATGTATGAGTAGAGTCAGACTGGGTAATTGTAAGGATTTTTTATTGTCTTAGCCATCTCTTTGTTTAAGGCTGTAATTCACAACCATCCTCTTTTTTCTTTCCTTCCTGTCCCAGTTTCTTAAATGTGAACTAAAAAGTCTGCAGAATGAGGGGAAGACAGAAACATGACAAACATAAGGCAAGCAGCAGTGAGCACAACTCAGAACTCAGAAAAAATATTTAAGGAGGACGTACACCAGAGAGGGTGCCCAGAGATTATTTCATACTTCAGTACCAGTGTCAGGGGAGCAGTTAAAACATACCACCCAAAGTGGAGCCATACTTATGATTAGTGAACTAATAATGAAAAACTGAAATAATGAAAGTGAACTAAGTATACAAAAGCAAAGACTGGGAAGAGACAGACAAAATAAACCAGGGAATGAGGCCACTGAAAGCATAGAGGCTAAACTCAAAGACAGAAATGGCACAGGCCCCTAGGAAGGGATGTAACCTTGTGAGGGACAACAGAAATTTTGTTCCCACCACTCAGGACCCTTGATATCTTCTCTCTCTGGGCTTTTGCAGTGAGAAGAGTCTTCAATTATGAGTTTAAAATATCTGAATCAATTTTGTATTTAAAATGCCTTACCATTATATCATGGGTATGAAGTAGCCACAGTCTGTATCCAACATTAGCACCCAGTGATGCAGGGGAAGGACAGCTGCTCTCCAAGTGGGGTCAAAACTGATGCCTAGAATTATTTAGATTTCATGCACCTTTGGTTCTGGACTTTGCTCCTTGTTCTCCACTAGTTTCAGAGGTACAAGATGAATAGGAACATATTTAGATATTGTTTTGTGTGGGAATAAGCAAGAGAAAGAGATGGACATGTTCAAGTAGCCACCTGTGGGTCTCTAATCTGACTATCACAAGATATCAACTTAAAAAAATGATGGGTTGATTTAGATTGTTAGTAGGTCTGAAGGATTAAGCCCTACCCACAGTGTAGTAAAAGGGCAGAAATTTTTACAGTGTTGAATTTCTCACTCCAGCAAAGCCTCCACTGCAGGTTTGCTCTCATCAACTGCATCAGGGGCAAGTGTCCCTTCATGGCCATGATCTTTAGGTGGTAGAGGGAGTGGTGAACTCAGGAATTCTAGTGTGGGATTCCCTTACTGAATCATATATATAAACTTATTCTAGATAACTAAATTCCAAAACAACCTTTACTGAGTCATCTGAGTCCGTGATGCTGCTGATTTGCTGGCTACATCCCAGTCAGGTTATTAGATACTGAGCAACCTGCTCTGGTGGAAGGTGTCCCTGTCCATGGCAGGGGGGTGGAACTTGGTGGTCTTTAAGGTCCCTCCCAATCCCATCTGGTGGTCACATTATAGGTCTGTGATCCTATAACACAGAACATATAAGAGACCTGGACTCTTTGGATTAAATATCCTACATATTTAATCCATACATATCCAAGTGACATGAGACACCTATGGCTGAGCACCTGAATCCAACTCTTAGATAATGCAGTCAGTGGAGCTCAGAGAACAATTAATCTTCTTTTAAGGCAGATATCTAAGCAACATCTATTCTAGGAAATAAAACACTGCCAGGACCCAAGGGTGGAAATGGTTTTCGCTGAATTAGCACAGACCAAGAAGTCTTCCAAACAGAGTTTGAATCTGCCTGTCTCATTTTGGAGGCTGGGAGAGTTTAAATCCTACTCTGGCTAAACTGTATCTGTTGGCAAAATGACCCTGGCATGACTTTAGTGACTTTACTGTTTATATCTCCACTGATGACTGGAGCAGAAACAACTCTTGCTTGCTTAGAAACTGCTTGTAGGCATCAAGGTTGAGTCTTAATCTGGAACTGAATCCCAGTTCTGGAGAGGGATGGGGGCAGCCTGCAGCCCAGGCTGTCTGGCACCTCTTTGGGGATGGGAACATGAGCCCATGAGTTGGAGTCAGGGTCAGGATCAGGGCCAGTGAATGTAACCAGGATTAGACACAGCCAGGCAGGGCCAAGCTGAGGTCTGCAAGTGTTTCAGCTCATGTCAAGGGTAAAAAAGCACTTTTATTGACCTGTTCAGTCTGGCAGATGATTGAATAAGATGTTTGTTTATCAGAGCTGTGATCTCACAGTTGCTCTTAACTAACTAAACTGCTTTCTGCATTGCAGTATGAAGGCCATCCACCTGAAACTGCATATCTCCTGCCTCTCTTTCTTGCTGGCTGTTTGGTTGGTTGGGTTTGTGTTCTTTTGTTGTGATTGTTTTTTTTTTTCACTGAGCAATCATCTGAATTATTTGCCTGAAGTTTCATTCTCTCCTTCTCTTCATCCTCCTTAGCAAGATTGGTTTGGGGATCCATCTCAGAGTGAGGTTCCATAGCTTAGGGATCCAGCTGAGGGTGGAATTCCATAGTCCCAAATGATAACAGCAAGGGAAGGGGCAGAAAAACCTTGGGTGACATGTCCAATATTTATGGGAAAACGTGTTTGGAGTGGCTCAAAGCAATGCTGAGCCCCAAAGTGTGGATGCAGGATGCTCACTGTGGTGGAATACAGTTGTGTCTCTGAGTATTCAACAGGGCTTTTATTATTGCTGGTGTTAAGGAATTATTCAGGGAAGATAAAAGAAGGAGGAAATAAAATCTAAAAAAATTCCTCCAAAGCCAGTGTACATTTTCTAGGCAACAGTGAGGAAAATAATAGAAGTTTAATCATATAATTTAAGCTCTCTTAATGGGAATAGCCTCTTGCAATTATCTCAGCAATACATTCTCTCTTCCTTTTTTCTTTTTCTACCCATTACCTTTTAACATTAAATAGCATCAGCAATAAAGAGGGAAAAATGGTGATATTTTCTATCTACAGTCACTAGCTGAGCAGAAGTGCAAAGAAGCAGCTCAATTTGGATTTTTGAAGCTGGGATGCAATTGAATTTCAGATTACAAATCTACATCTGAATTCCAGTGGTAGGTCTAGACAGGGTTTGACTCCAGCTGTGTCAGAACTTTTAGTTTAGACCCTATGAAGAGACAGTGGAAAGTATCCACCCCAAAACTCTTACCCAGTGATAATTAATGGTTAAGATATGTTAGTCATCTGGTGTCAAGATTAAAAAATAAATTGAATAGTTATTCAGTTTTCTTTTACACTGAAAAAAAGAAGTTTTGATCTCTCTTCTGAGCACTAATCTGGACTGGGTAGGACAGACAGAGTGTGCACTGCTGCAATTGGGATCCCCATGCCAATCCATTCATTTCACTGCCACTGCTCCTGATTTACATTGGCAGCAAATGTTTTTCCACATCACTAAGAGATATACTTCTATTTAAGACAGATTTATTTCATGGGAAAGGGAAACTAAATCCTCCTATGAATACAATATATATATATATA